>NC_051157.2:147099574-147219573 GCF_013339745.2 Dermacentor silvarum
CTGCGAGGGAGTCGGATACTTTACAACTGATCCACGCAAGCGCTTGCTATTAGGCCGCAAAATTTACATACCCTTTAAATGCGCCCTATAGGCAGGCGCGCAGGCGCAGACGACTCGAGCCTCCGCCAGTATGGTGCCGCCATCTAGCTAAAGTGCCTGCAACCACCGCGCGCGCAGGCGCAGATGACGAGATGCGATTCATACGAGGCGCGCAATCAACGCTATCCCGATGTTAGATGTGCACCACGTATTCTGGGCACCTCTTCGGTACACGTTATGACGTCTCCTGGCAAGGCACGAACCGCTGCTGAAAAAGCGAATCGTAGACCTACGTGCGCGGCTACAACCAGGCATCGTCGGGCTCAGCAGACTGCTGTGCAGCCGCAGCTCGCTGTTGACGCCGGCCGGACAGTTCAGATCGTTCTCGTCAAAATCGAGGCGAAGACACTTTGCCGCGAAGACCCTGTTGTGCGTGGTGACGAAATTGGAGCTAATCTTGCGCCGCTCAACCAGCTTACGCTGTGACTGCTGCGTGTGCCGCGCAGGCCTGTGACTTTTTTCGCTGAGTCATTGTCACTTTTTCTGAGTCAAATGCTCATGACTATGACTTCTACCAGCATCCTTTAGTGCTTCCTTCACTTACTACCTATGTCGGAACCCATTTCATTGGCTTTTAAATGTTAATCTTTTTTTCGCTGAGTCATTCTCCTTTTTGCTGAGTCATGCTCATTACTATGACTTCTACCACCATCGTTTAGTGTTTCCTCCCCCAAGTACCCACGTCCGAACCCATTTCGGTGGTTTTTGAGTGTTAATCTTTTTTCGCTGGGTCATTCTCATGACCTACATGACACGCATGTCGTGAGATTTATATCCTGACCTATCACTTATGTTCGGCATACACTTCTGTCATACTATACAAATTTTGGTACCTACCAAGTTAAGGAAATGACCATGAGAGCACCAAGACGTAGGCGGCTGTTTCATGACCTACATGACATGTCATTTATCTTCGTCATGTAGTCTTGTCATAGTATGCCAATTTTTGTACATACCAAGTGAACGAAACGACCATGAGAGCACGAAGACGTAGGCGGCTAGATAGATAGATACTGTCAAAGTAGGAAATGTTCGCCAAGAAATGCTTCGCATTTACAATCACTATTCGCACACACCTATATAGATGCCTTTATTTCAGAGCAGCCGCCCGAGACAGAGCCGAAGCACCACACGAGTCAAAAGATGACGAGGAGTCGTATGTACAAATGACGACGACGATACGCACAAATAACGCTAACATCAGATGATGAGTCGTATGTACAGATGACGACGACGACGATATGCACAAATTGCGCTCACATTAACTTCCCCCTCTTCAGGGGGAAGTTAATGTAAGTTAACCGTAAGCTAGAAAGGGTAGGTATACGGGGTTTCAAGCGAGAGACGTGAACAATTTCCTTAGTACCGCGGCGGCGGTCAGTAGCTAAACTAACACACGACCGGGCTCGACTACCGCGTCACTCCAGTGGCTAACTGGAATGACGCGGTAGTTAACGGCCGAAGTACTTTGCAAAACTGTGTAGGGGCGGAGATGTCTCGGTGCGCGAACAGGTGTCCACAAAAGAACTTCGTCGCATGGGCGGAACGAAGCAACGCGACGCGTCGCATCATAGCGAATTTTCCTTTTGGCATCAATGGTATTGGCGCGGGCAATTCACGGCAGCGTCAATTCACGGCAGCATCAATGGTGTTGGCGCGGGCAATTTCACGGCAGAGGACGCTGCGAGCTGCAAATTCTTCCGGAAGGAACGCGGATCGAGCAGCAGGTGCTGAAAGGAGTGTAGTGTCCAAGACGAAAGACAGCGCACGACCGTACACAAGGAAGAAGGGAATGTAATTAGTTGTGCGTTGGACGGCAGTGTTGTAAGCAAACGTCACGAAATGTAGAATGTCCCAGTTTGTGTGATCAGGTCGACATGTCACACAATGTTCGATGAAAACGCTCTGTAAGACCATTGGTTTGCGGATGGTACGCTGATTTGGTCTTATGGGCGGTGTCAGAGGCCTGGAGGACTTCACGAAGCACATGCGAAAGGAACGTCTTGCCACGGTCACTTAGGAGGACACAAGGTGAGCCGTGGCGCAAAATGATACCGTCCACAGAAAACTCGGCGACTACGGGCAGTACTCGGGCAGAACTTGAGGCAGTACGAGAGCGAAGAGCTGCTGTATCAGCGTAGCGCGTTAGATAGTCCACTGCGGTAACGATCCGGCGGTGACCAGCGGGCGTGAGTGGAAGGGGTCCAAGTCTATGCCCACAATTTCGAAGGGGTGGATGGGTATGGAAGAGGCTGCAGAGGACCGGCTGGATGGGACGTAGTGTTTTATTAGCTGGCAAGACGCGCAGGAGCCAACGTAGTTGGCGACAGAGGTGGAAAGGCTAGGCCAGAAACAGCGCGTTTTGATGCGCTCGTAGCTCTTGTGAAATCCCAAGTGTCCAGCCGTCGCGTCGTCGTGAAATGCTTCTAATACTTGGAGTCGAAGTGAGCGAGGTATGACTGGGACCCATTGGTTACCAGAAGGATGGTTGAAGCTTAAAGCGTGAAAGTTGTCGTCTTAAGTGAGTGTTGGGGGGTCGTGCTCAGTCGGTCGATCAGCCTATCTGGCAGTATGGATCAGTACGTTGGAGCGAGGTGAGGTCAGTAGACGGAAGAAAGCCAACTGAGGCAACTGACTGCACCGAGCTAATGGGGTGTGCTTAGATGTTTGGCCGGATGGTGACGTGCAGACCAAATGTGAAGCATGGACATTTGGCGACAGCGGGCAGCGCGACAGAGCATCGGCATCTTGATGGTGTTTGCCGGAGCTATACGTGACAGTGAAGTCATATTCCTGCAAGCGCAGTACCCTACGGCTGAGGCGTCCTACTGCAGACAAGTTTTTCAGGGATGACAGCCAACAAAGAGCATGGTGGTCGATCACAATTGTGAAGTAGCGGCCGTAGAGATAGGGTCGAAATTTGTGTATTGACCACATGATGGCGAGGCATTCCTGTTCTGTGATGGCATAGTTTCGCTCAGCATGAGAAAGAGTACGATATGCAAAAGCCACGACTTGCTCTTCAGACTTCTGATTCCGCTGCAGCAGGACAGCGCCAATTCCCTGCCCACATTAATCAGTGTGTAGAATAGTAGGGGCGGTTACATCGAAACGCCGACGACTGCCGAAAACACTTGCGTTTCCCGCGTTGCTGCCGGGGAAACGCGGGCGGCGTCGGCAGCAGCTCGGCAGGTTTTGACCAGCCACGCCCCGGCAAGTGTGGGGGCGCACCATGGCCGTGACGTTACCGGGGAGATAAAGATCGGAGCAGCCGCAACGGCGGCACAACTATCGTTGACTCTGTGGCGAGTGCATGTAGCCTTGACATGGGACGACCAAAGAAGATCCGGACACCCGAAGAAGAAGCCGCTCATCTTGAAGCGCGCCGAGCGGCCAAGCGAGAATCTGCGCGTCGGTGGCGAGCCGATTTGGAATACCATGCCTAGCAGCGCTTATCATTTCCTAGCAAAACTTAGCCAAATAAGCTAGGTCGATCACCAGCTACGCTGTTTACTCCAGCCTTGCACCACTAGTGCAAGCTGCTTACGTTTTTTCTGGGTATTTATGTCTAGTGTAAGCTAATCTTCAGAGTGACGACGATCGCCACCCTCCCCCGCCGCGGCGGACGTGGTACGTCCTGTATTACTGCGGGTGTCACGTGGATCGTGATCGAACTTTCTAATCAATTATTTCTTTCATGAACGATTACACAATCATATTCGAAGTATTTAACACGACAACTTTAAAAAATTCACCAGCCCTTCCCCTGTCGAGAAAATAGGAGTAAGCGAAGCTTCTCGTGTGTGTATCTGACCTTCGGCAGGGTAACGTAACGCTCACATGTCACGGTAATAAAATGTAAACGTTTATTAAATGTATGCATCGAGGGAAGGAAACGTATAACGCAACCAACGGAAGGGAAATTTGCACGAAAGCGAAACAAAAGTAGAAGGAAAGGAAACGAAAAGTAGTAGGAAAGGGAAGGGAAAGCAGTAGGTCAAGTACACACACGTCAACCTTCGCTTACCCCCATTTTCTCGACAGGGGAATGGCTGGTGATTTTATTTCTTTCTCTCTCTCTCTATTTCTTTCCCTATCTTTCTTCCCCTCTCTTTCTTCCTCTCTTTCTTTTGTGTCCCTGGTATGTGCCATTGAGCTTGGACCTTTTCTGTACTATCACCAGGATCGGCCCACTTCGTGACACCACCACCACCGCCGAAATTTGTGAGCCTATAAAGCTTCGCTTAAAAACGCAGAAACACTCCCCTATGCTTGCTTTGGTGTCGCCGACTATTGGTTTCCTTCACATGTGATCTGAGTTTTATACACACAGAAATATATTTTGAGAAATATTTCCATGGTCATGACCTTGGTATTGGTTTCCTTCACATGTGATCTGAGTTTTATACACACAGAAATATATTTTGAGAAATATTTCCATGGTCATGACCTTGGTAATTTAGAAAATAGTACGAATTATTTCCTTCCAGCTATCAATCACAAATTGACTACGTGCTTTATGGCCACGCTTAATAGCGCTAAATATTGATTCGACACGGGTATCTGAAGGCCTCCTAAAGTGCCATCGAGAGACTAGCCTAGATACTTCATCCACAGAATGGAATATTTCCGTAAATTACTCTAATTAACCGTTAGCGTCAGTAATCATCCAGAGATTTCAAGTGAAACCCTTGGCCAGGCCACTTCTCCAAATGGTCGGTAAAATTGTTTCAGCCTCGAGACCAAGAAAAAATGTTATTGTCTTCCAAGAAGCTGTGATTTTTTTTATTCAACAAGTAATAAAGCAGCTGCGTAGAAATCACTCCGACGCACCAAGAAACTATCCTGCCTCTAAAACTACTCGGGAGCCAGCTTCATAAACAGCATCATTTTTGCTAAAATCCAGCACTGGAAACAGGCAGTGGGAGACCTGGCTTGCTAGCACGGAACGAGAGAGCCAACTGGCTCTCCTCGACCAAGCCCAGCGAGCCGCTAAGGCCAGTGGAGCCCTGGACTGAGGGCCGCACCCACTCAACCTTCAATCCCCTTCATGGAATAAACGTTTACTACTACTACTACTACTACTACTACTACTACTACTACTACTACTACTACTACTACTACTGCACTGGATAAAATCTGCATTTAGCATAACGTCCGTGGGCTGAAAAATATAGAAGAATGTACTGTAGTGGGGAATATGCATGTAGGCGCCGTGGGCATTGCCATCACTTCGGCGCGAGACCCGAGCTCGAGCTACGGATGCCAACAGCTAGGACTGTGCCTAAAAAGCCACTTGCGATCCCTCGGACGAGTTTTAATAAATCCCCCTTTCATTTGGTGGAGGTGCTGGGTAACCTCGAAAACTGGAACTCCCAAGCAGGACGCTACCTACTGCTACGACCATGCCTGACGACACCGCCCAGGAAGATACATCTCAGCCTCCAGCGGTCATCGTTTCTAGTGTGTTGCGCCAGCGTGATCCTACCGTCTTTAGCGGCACCGATGATCATGACGTGGAGGATTGGTTGTCATCGTACGAGCTGGTAAGCCGGCACAATAAGTGGGACGACGCCACCAAGTTGCATAACGTGTTGTTTTACCTTACCGGCGTCGCGAACCTCTGGTTCCGAAACCACGAACACGATTTCACCACATGGACTGCATTCAAGACCAGTTTTGCAGAAGTGTTCGGGCGTCCCGCTGTGCGCAAGCTTCGCGCTGAACAACGCCTACGTGGGCGCGCGCAACTTCACGGTGATACGTTCACCAGCTATATCGAAGATGTCATTGACCTGTGTAGGCGGGTGAATTCGTCAATGGCTGAACAGGACACGATAAAACACATTATGAAATGCATTGATGAGGACGCCTTTCAAATGTTGTTAGCGGAGGATCCGCGTACTGTGGCTGACGTCATCAACTTGTGCCAAAGTTTTGACGAGCTACGGAAACAACGCATCTTAGCTCGACGCCCACCACCCACGGAAGATTCGCTAGCATCATTGGTTATTGGCGACAACCAGACAACTTTGCTGACTCAGATAAAGGAATTTGTGCGGGAGGAGGTTGCGCGACAGCTCTCCATTTTGCCGACCACGGAGAAGCCTTCTCACTCTTTGGCTCCAGCGATCCGGCAGATGATTCAAGAGCAAGTGACCGAAGCTCTTCCATCTTCGTCTCAGCCGGCTGCCGTGGCCGCACCTCTGACGTATGCTGAGGCGGCTGCACGGGCTCCTCGCCTACCGGTGTTCTCTCCTCCGCCTTCAGCGCTTCGCCCGCCGCTGTTCTCTCCTGCGCCTTTGCCTCGGCAGCCGGCGGCTCACTTCTTCGGTGCACAACAGCAGGATACAAATCCTTGGCGCACTGCTGATAACCGCCCCATATGCTACGCCTGCGGCACCCCGGGACATGTAGCGCGCTTCTGCCGCCGGCGTTTCCCGGCCTTCATGGGCACCACGCGAGCCCCCAACTACGGATTCCGACCATTTCGTATGCCACAACAGCCGCCACCGGAAGTCTACGTTGCTGATGACGTCCCTGCTCCGGAGTACCAGCCCTTTGGTGCTCGTCGCTCGCCTTCCCCTCGCCGCCGCTCCCTCTCACCTATGCGTCGTCGGCCCAGTGCCAGTACTGAGGCGGAAAACTGATTTCCGCAGTTCCTGAGGCACGAACTGCGTCGTCGTCGGAAAATCGAAGTCCTCGCTTCTCCCCCGCTAGCGTTATTGAAGTGTCAGTGGATGGCATCAAATATTTTGCGCTCGTCGATAGAGGTGCCGCCATATCCGTGATTAGTGAAAAGCTTTGTCGTTTATTACGTAACGTGACCATGACGCCTTCGGTAATATCGCTTCGAACAGCCACCGCTCAACAAGTTCAGCCCGTCGCTATGTGCACTGCCAGGGTGC
Source organism: Dermacentor silvarum (assembly GCF_013339745.2). NCBI lineage: Eukaryota > Metazoa > Arthropoda > Arachnida > Ixodida > Ixodidae > Dermacentor > Dermacentor silvarum. The sequence goes on from NC_051157.2 coordinate 147,106,582, forward strand.
TGATTCGAGACATGTTGTACTCTATTGAATTCTTTGTGCTAACCTGTTGCTCCCACGATGTGATTCTCGGCTGGGATTTTCTGTCGCGCCATCATGCCGTCATTGACTGTACACGTGCTGAGGTTCAGTTCTCCGTTCTGTGCGATTTGCCATCTCACGACTTGCAAGTTCCTGATGTTAGCAGGATCTGTGTAGCTTCAGATACTGACCTTCCTCCACACAGTGCTGTATTTGTCCCTCTTTCATGCACATTGCTTGCCGACGCGACGGTCTTGTTGAAACCCGCTGCCGTATTCAGGCGCCGCCACCCTATTTCGTTGCCTTTCGCCCTCCTCACGGTTCACCATGGTGCTGCGGAAATACTGGTTTCTAACCCAAATTCGCATGTTTTGGCTTTGCGCTGTGGCGAGACTATTGGCACCATCCAGACTGTGGACGATGACGTTATTGTGTCTTTCCCTGCTGCCGACGACCAGGCTACAACTACCGTAACAGCACTGACGCCCCATGTGCCATCTGACCGGATCTCACCAGATGTTTTTTGTCGCTCTATTGCCGATGACCTCGACCCGACACAACGTGAGCACCTACTTACCCTTTTAACTGACTTTCACGCCTCTTTTGACTTGAACCAAGCGTCATTAGGCCGCACAAGTACCACATTGATACGGGGCGACACGCACCATTACGCCAGCGACCGTACCGCGTGTCATCCCCGGAGCGTCGTGTCATTACTGAGCAAGTTGCGGACATGCTTGAACGTGGCGTTATCAGACCTTCATGTAGTCCTTGGTCGTCTCCCGTGGTACTAGTTAAGAAAAAAGATGGTTCGATTCGTTTCTGTGTGGACTATTGTCGCCTTAACAAGATTACACGAAAAGATGTCTACCCTCTACCGCGTATAAATGACGCCCTGGATTATCTCCATGGTGCCGAATTCTTTTCTTCTTTGGACTTGCGATCGGGTTATTGGCAAAGTCCCAATGGATGAGTCCGACCGCTCGAAGACAGCTTTCATTACGCCTGACGGCCTGTATGAATTTACGGTGATGCCATTCGGCCTATGCAATGCACCTGCGACATTCGAAAGAATGATGGACAATCTTTCGCGAGCCCTCAAATGGAAGACGTGTTTGTGTTACTTAGACGACGTAGTAGTTTTCTCCCCTGATTTCACCACTCACCTCACTCGTCTACGCGAAGTTCTGACTTGCCTTGCCACCGCTGGCCTTCAACTTAACTTGAAAAAGTGCCGCTTCGCAGCCCGCCAGTAGACCATACTTGGTCACGTCGTTTCCAAAGACGGCGTCCGCCCCGACCCTGACAAGCTTCGTGGTGTCGCATAATTTCCGCGGCCGACTACAGTGAAAGAGCTCAGAAGTTTTGTCGGTCTCTGCTCTTATTTTCGTCGCTTTGTGCGCAATTTCGCCTGCATCGTCGCACCTCTGACGAAGCTCCTGGCTGGGCCTGGTGACCTTCGTGATTGGACTCCGGCATGTGAACAAGCCTTCATCACTCTGCGTCGTCTACTTACCTCACCGGCCATTCTCCGTCACTACGACCCGAGTGCTCCGACAGAAGTTCACACGGACGCCAGCGGCGTTGGTCTTGGAGCCGTCCTTGCGCAACGCAAGCCTGGCTTCCCGGAATATGTGGTTGCCTACGCTAGTCGTGCCCTCACAAAGGCAGAAACCAATTATTCTGTAACAGAAAAAGAGTGTTTGGCTATAGTTTGGGCTTTAAGCAAATTTCGCCCTTACTTGTATGGCCATCCCTTTGACGTTGTGACAGACCACCACGCGTTGTGCTGGCTTGCGTCACTGAAAGACCCGTCGGGGCGTCTTGGACGTTGGGCTCTTCGACTCCAGGAATTTGACATTCGCGTCATCTATCGCTCCGGGCGTCAACATTCTGACGCGGATGCCCTCTCCCGGTCACCCATGCGATCCGACAACACGCAACCCGCATCCACGGACTGCCCGGTTGCTGCGCTTACTGTTTCTGACATGCCTTCTGAACAGAGAAAGGATCCGTAGATTGCGTCTCTCATTGACATTCTAACTACTTCAACGGATACATGCCCTCGAGCCCTTCGCCGCCAAGCCACCCATTTTGTGCTGCGGAACGCCATCTTGTACCGCCGGAACTATTAGCCAGACGGTCGCAAATGGCTGCTCGTCATCCCTCGCCATTTGCGTTCCGACATATGCACTTATTTCCACGCCGACCCACAACAAGCACATGCTGGCGTCCTGAAAACGTACGAGCGGCTCCGCCAGCGCTACTACTGGTAAGGCATGTATTCTTATGTGCGCAAATACATTCGGTCATGTGCAGCCTGTCAGCGACGCAAGACAGCTCCTCATACAACAGGCCCACTGCAACCTTTACCGTGTCCTGCACGTCCTTTTGACCGAGTCGGGATCGACCTTTACGGGCCCCTTCCATGCACTGCTAACGGAAATCGTTGGATAATTGTCCCAGTAGACCACCTAACAAGATACGCCGAAACTGCTGCACTTGCTTCGGCTGCTGCTCGCGATGTCGCAGCGTTCCTCTTACGGCATTTCATCTTACGGCACGGCGCACCGCGAGAGCTGCTCAGCGACCGAGGCCGCGTCTTCTTGTCGGACGTTATTAATGAGCTCCTGGCAGCGTGCCGCACTATTCACCGCACCGCTACGGCGTATCACCCACAGACTAACGGACTGGCGGAACGGTTCAACCGCACTCTTGGTGACATGCTCACAATGTACGTTGCTTCGGATAATTCAAATTGGGACGACGTCCTCCCTTTTGTGACTTACGCGTACAATACCGCCACTCAGGCTACCACAGGCTTCTCACCATTTTTTCTTCTTTATGGACGTGAACCATCATCTACCCTTGACACCGCACTTCCGTATCACCCGGACGCCTCTGAATTCACCCCGCTTTCAGAAGTTGCTCGGCATGCTGAAGAGTGCCGTCAACTGGCTCGCTCATTCACGATTCACATGAGCTTGGACCCTTTTTGCACTATCACCAGGATCGGCCCACTTTGTGTGCCTCTGTCATCATCATCATCATCATCAGCCTATATTTATGTCCACTGCAGGACGAAGGCCTCTCCCTGCGATCTCCAATTACCCCTGTCTTGCGCTAGCGTATTCCAACTTGCGCCTGCGAATTTCCTAACCTCATCATCCCACCTGACTTTCTGCCGTCCTCGACTGCGCTTCCCTTCTCTTGGTATCCATTCTGTAACCCTAATGGTCCACCGGTTATCCATCCTACGCATTACATGGCCTGCCCAGCTCCATTTCTTCCGCTTAATGTCAACTAGAATATCGTCTACCCCCGTTTGTTCTCTGATCCACACCGCTCTGTTCCTGTCTCTTAACGTTACTCCTAGGATTTTTCGTTCCATCGCTCTTTGTGCGGTCCTTAACTTGTTCTCAAGCTTCTTTGTTAACCTCCAAGTTTCTGCCCCATATGTTAGCACCGGTAGTATGCAATGATTGTACACTTTTCGTGTGCCTCTGTATCTGCCTTAATTCGCTTACGTATTAAGCGAAGCTTGTAGTCCGATTCTATAGCATGCTGATTCTAGCGTGACGTCGGCTTCCGAAGCCCAGGCGAAACGTCAGCGAAGAGCCGCCGACATGAATTTAGGGCAAACGAAGCTGAACGCCTGCGACAGCATCGTCTTGCCACAAGCTCCCCCAGTTACGACTCGAGAGATAGGCCTTTGATTCAAGTTATGTGACACTCTATATATTTAGTGGTGATTAAGTGAATAATAAAACAATATATATGTGTAAAACACACACACGTCTACGTGTGTGCGTTTCAGATATATATTCAATGTCAATATTGCTCAACAATTCTCAATAATACTCAACATTATTCAACAATATGTCAACAATTAGTCAATGACTTTACTGTTGTGAAGCGCTCAGCAACTTTATTGTTGAGGTATTGTTGTGTACGTTCAATAACTATTGAGGCATTATTGAAAGGATATTGTGTCAACAATTCCTCAACAATATGCCAACATTTCAATAGTCATTTTTTATAAGGAATATAGGCACTACCAAGTCACTTGCAGAATTTATTGATTATTGATCGATTAGCTATTGATTGGCTATCGCAAGGTATTGGCCACGTATTTGGGATAGGCTAAAGGCACTATAAAGCCAGCCCCAGCATTTTCCGGAATTTATTGATTATTCATCGATTAGCTATTGATTGGCTACCGCAAGGTATCGGCCACATTTGGGCTAGTTAAGCACTACCAAGTCATCCCCAGCATTTTCCGAAATTTATTGATTATTGATTAATTATCGATTAGCTATTGATTGGCTATCGATGACAGACTAAGCCTAAGTAGTCCCAACCATGCTTAGGTATACACTTAGCCAGGCGCAGGTTCGAATCACTAGTTCACAGGAATATGTGCCATTGCACTTGCACCCTTTCTGCACTACCGCCAGGATCGGCCCACATTCTGTTCGCACGTTACGGACTAACTCTCGGTTTAAACAACTCCACTGTTAAAATGAAACTACGAAATCGATGGTTCTGCTAAATGTTGGTGATAGATATGACATCAGAGCATATGTTTAGTTACAAATTGAATTAAGTGACAAGAATGATTAGAAAATAATTAGACATTCGGAGCTCTCTCTCTCTCTCTCTCTCTCTCTATATATATATATATATATATATATATATATATATATATATATATATATCTTCCACGATCTGAAGATGGAAGACCATGGCGAAGCTTTCGTTTCGTTTAATTATAGTTTAATTTTTATAATTTGGTGGTTATCTTAAATGGTTGAAAAGACAACACATAACTTCGTTGCGCCGCAGCGCGGCATGCTGTATGTGCGAGTGAAAGCGAATTTAGGCGACTAGATTGACACCACCTTGCACCATCGGCGACAGCACATTGGGGCCGCTGCGCGTTCGGCTTCTCGTGGCTTTCGCATCCTTTCGGCTGTTGAGCCCGCCGGCGCTCCTTCAAGGCACGCCTTCCTCTTCGGAGCGAGCGACACATGTTTTACCCATACCGAGTCCAAAGGGCAACTGATGACGTGGCTAGGAAAATGGCTATGTCAAGAGAGAATGATATATACATATATTGATTGGTAGACTATTATGTTTGATCACTGACGTTTCGACAAGCATCATATAGACCAGCATGGGCAACAGCGTTCATCATTCCAGTGTTTTTCTCTGTGGGTCCCATGTGTGACAAGGATAGTTCAAGGGCGCGTTACAGGTCCCCGAGCCCACAGGTGTATGTGTCATTGAGCTTTGACCCTTTCTGCACTATCACCAGGATCGGCCCACAGGACAGGGATATGTACCACTGCGCCTGGACTCTTTCTGTACTATAACCAGGATCGGCCCATTTGAATTGTCGTACATGCCTGTCGGTCTTCTGCACGGACGCGATCTCCTGGAACCTAGCTAGCCCTTAACAGCTTCGCTGTTAAATCGCGAATAGGTGACCCGTAAAATAGCGAGGGATGGTGGGATGCGCCGTCTGCTAGCTGCTTCCGGTTCGAGTCAGCGCAACCGCCGCCACCGCTTCGCCGGTAAATTCCATCGAGGCAATTGCAGGCCGTTCTTTCTGGGGTTTTACGGGCCAGAACCAGTTCCGATTATGAGGCACGCCGTAGCGGAGGACTACGGATTAATTTTCACCACCTGGGGTTCTTTAACATGCACTACAACACAAGCACACGAGCGTTTTCGCATTTCGCCTTCATTGAAATGCGGCCCCCGCGGCCGGGATACGATCCCGCGAGCTCGTGCTCAGCAGCGCAACACCTTAGCTGACTGAGCCACTTGCGCTTGCAGTCCGGCTTTGTCCCACTCGAAGATTACCCGGTTTCAGGTGCCTAGCAAAACCATCGTCGGCTGTTCAGCCGTTGGCTGCTTAAATTCAAGCGTTAAAGGTGAACGCACGTAACTACTGCCTTGTAAGCAACCCTTGCTGAGTCAGCTGTGCACAAGCATCAAAGGAATGGCTGCCACTTCCAAAACTGTTACAAGGCAGAGACCATCCGTGAACAAAAAGAAAATGAACGTACAGTGCCACTTATCAGGCGGCGATTAGCTGTGTAAGGGCCGACACGGAATGATTACCCAAGATATTTCTTTCTCTAACATTGACTCAGGCAACCAGAACTATACCAGTACTCGCATGCACATATAGAGGTATTATGAAACGAGGTTTCACGGCGCGACTTTAAGCGGGACACAGTGAGATACATAATACTCGTGGCCAACTAGCCCTCCTTAGCGCCTTCAGCACAGATAGAGATAATGTGCAGCCGTAATATGACGGCGATACGGCCATTGTTGACAAAAAAAAAAAGCGAGAACGTCTAACTACGTACCACTTCAAATGAACCTACAGTTTTGACTGAGAAATTCCGTTGACAGCGCGCAAAGTTATCATTTTCAGAGCAGGCTGCGCCTTTATACCAACGATATCGGTTTCTAGCTACGTTCACAGAACAGCATGCATCGCTGTAGCCATCGCCTGAGCACCCGATTTTCTAAGTAATGCTTCTATACGCTTGATAAATTATCGGATAACAATAGCTTTTTCATCTGTCTGACTGACCCGCAGGCAGAGCCGTCAGAGACGGTGTGTCGAAGCAACGGCAAATGTCGGAGAGCTAAACCTGTCAGAAACAAAAAAGGCCGCCGAAACGAAAACCAGAGTTCATTTATGAATAAGAGCGTATCCTTGCCTTTCTTGGCTCGTCATCGTCGCGCCAACAGTGAACTGAAACCTAGAAATCAGCTGCATGAATGGTACGACATTGCTGGTCGAGAAAACGGACGGAAAGCTTCGCACGACTGACAGTTGAAACCGCGGGAAAAAACACGTGCGCCGGGCATGCCGCCGATGCCGCCGCGTCTTCCGTCGAACAGAAGCTGCTAGCAGACGGCGCGCCGCACAATTCCCTGCGATTGCTCGTTTTACGGGTCACCTATTGCTGTACACCCATCTGCGTGGCGGTTTGGCTCCATGTACGTGCCGTTTTTGCTTCATGTGCGTTCCTGTTTGGCTCCATGTGCATGGTGGATTGGCTCCATATGCATGGTCATTTGGCTCCATGTGCGTGGTGGTTTCGTGCCAGTTCGATCCGTTCGCTCGCTCCTCCAAGTTCGGTTTCCTGCCTGTTCTGTTCGCCATGGGAGTAGACGACGAGGACACCGGGCCTAGTGTAGTGTAGTTTACATCGTTTGCATCAGCATTCTCTGTATCTGTGTCATACTTCACATTAATGACACAAAGGTAACACAGGGAAAATACAAAGGTAACCCAGACAATGTACCAGGGTACACCAACACTGAGGTGCGAGTGCCACTAGCAAACACCTAAATCAAGGATTAAGGTCGTTTCTCATTTTTGATCACTTAATCAACACTCTGCATATATCTCATAGTAACAGCAACATATACGTTATACTCTGACAAAGCCAGGACCACCTGCCGAAATGTTAAAGTTGTATTAGGCACGTTTGTCTTCTTCAAATGCATATTCCACCGGATCCACTTAACCTTATTATATGTGTGTGTGCATGTTTCAACGGTTATTGAACCTACACAACTATACTTAAACAATAAAGCTGGTGGGCATTTCACCACAGTAAAATCAGTGGCAACATCTTATTGCGTCATTATTATTGAACTATATGCAAGGGCGTTCCAGTTATTTTAGGGCTTCAATGCACAAGGACGTTCCGTACTTTAGTGCTTCAATGCATAGAACAATGGTTTCTTAAAAAAGTAAGAGGGACAAGGGGCATTGTTCCGCATGTTTGGTGGTGCATGACTTGAAATTTGGGCCATGCTCAGAATTCATTCAGTATATATTACATATGACTTTCAATTTTACAGGCTACAATTAAATTTCGATGCATGCTGTAATATACAAAAAATTCTAACTTAATTATGGCATTTTTAATTAGCCAAATATGCATTGGGGTTTCTCATGCTATAGTAATATCTACCACAGCGAGTAATCCAGCTCAATGGCAACACTTACATCTTCTTTGCGATTTCTCAAAATTTCTGTATAGTCTTTTTTAAAAAGCCCTTAAATATGATCTTCCCGAAACTCCTCATATAACATATTTACACGCTGGCTTCAATCTTTTTCAAAGTTAATTCATAAACTGGTACACAGAATACATCTTTCTGGGAAAGTTGAGGGTGAAACGTATAACTATTCTGAAAGCCGCCCTGGAGCAACGTTTGATCAGTGTCAACTAGACGCTGAATTGCCTTCCAACTTTTTGTTAACAGTTATTGTTATCACCATCACAATGATCGTTGTCATAATGACCATTATCACTGTCACTATTGGCGCAGCTCAGAATAAATTATACAATTTTTTCATCATAACCATCATCAGTCTTGTCAAATAATGTTAGACTGCATTATGTTCGGCATTGGCGCCCAGAAGAGGCTAGAGAGCAATAACAGATATACTTTTGATGGCAAAGTGCCGGAAATTATCGCTGATGAACACATTATCTTCAGTGTTCCTACCAAACATGAAGTCAGATGCCCAAGAAACTGTATATAAATTCACCCCGCAGGGGCGTCTGCGTAAGCAGGCGTTCGGTGGGTTGCGACACCACGGACCCGAGCACATGAGGGTTGGCCCCTCCTGCGTGTAGCCGTGCGCGGCTTAGCCGTGTCCGGGGAAAAGAGGATCCTGGAGTTTGAGCCGATGCCGGGTGTTTGGACCTTTACGGCCCCTCGGTGGAGGCAACACACCTCTTTGGCCTCCGCTTCGCGTAGACGGCACCCCCGGACTGACCCACCCGGGGGAAATCGGTAGTCGCCTTTTCCTGTCTCTCTCTCATACTTTTTCGCCTTTCCTGTCTTCTACACTCTTCCATTTACTTCCATTCTCCCTGGCGGCAAGGGTTAACCGTTTGTGGCTATCCTACCTTGGGTACACCATATTTGGTTATAGTAGCGGCGTACGACTGGCGTCGTGCAGACTTGTGTACAAGCTCTGCCGCGTCCCCTCGTTGGGATCCGTGGTGGGTGGTCGGCGCTGTTGCCGAATATACACACCTTCTTATGGCAGCGCAAACCTCTGTTGTCTATGATCGGCCTCTGAAAAGAGGCCGCACCGAAGCAACGTTTCAGTTCTCCTTTCGGAACAATGCCCCAGCATTCCCCAAATACCATGTAGTGCATAGTGAAAACAACATACCCATAAGGAAGCTTTCACCATTTCTGGTGGCCAAGTGCCTGAAAGACAAAATTGGATCAACATACAAAGCCTCAAAAATGTCTAGCGGGGACCTCCTCCTAGAACTAAATGACAAAGATCAAGTGCAAAAGCTCTCAAAACTTACCAGCATTGGCGACGCGGCAGTCACAATTTCAGCCCACAGAACACTAAATACAAGCAGGGGCGTGATATCTGAGGAGGACTTCCTTGGCTTGAGTGATGAGGAACTGCTGGAGGGTTTCCAAGAAAAAAACGTGACTAAAGTACAAAGAATCGTCATCCGCAGAAATAATCAAGAAATTCTGACAAAACATGTTATACCTTTGGGACAAGCGAAATGCCTACCTCTCTGAATGCAGGATACGTAAAAGTAAATGTCAGACCATATATCCCCAACCCCAGACGATGTTTCAAATGTCAACGGTTTGGACATGCTTCACACGCATGCCGAGGACAAACAACCTGTGCTAAATGCAGCTCCAATGACAACCAATCTGACAATTGCACTTCTTCTCCACACTGTGTTAACTGCAAAGGGGACCATCCAGCTTACTAGCGGTCTTGCCCTTGCTGGAAAAAAGAAAAGGAAGTAATTGCACTAACTGTTAAAGAAAAAATCACGAAAGCGATTGTCTTGCCTCTCCAGAAGAAGTTATGCCGATGTGACGCAGGTGGGGGCAGCGTCACTGAGGCCTCGGGAGTCCTCCGAGCCCACGCACAGTGGTCCCGCAGCGACCCCTCCCGCCCCCGTGGTGGCAGCAGCCAGAGCTGCTCCATCGTCTTCGAAGGGCCCGCAGACACCAGTCTCGCAAGGCCCTAAACTCAATCGAACTCCACGGCCCGAGACACGTGTCCCGGCGCCCAACTCTCGATCCTCCAGCGCCTCTGAGAGAGCAATGGAGGTCGACGCAAAAACCCCGGTGTCGTCGACACCAAAGGACAAGCGCTCTCTCGAGCGCGCCAAGAGGGACAAAGTCCCAATAACCACGTTAATTAAGAAAGTGATAACCTAAAGGGTATCCCTCCTTTCTAATAACCCTCTCCACACCTATGTCACCTAACATCTTATATCTTATAGAATCATAATGCCATTTTTTACCTTTATGTTTTAAAATGGCTTTTATTATCCACTGGAACTGCAGAGGACTTTTACACAACTTAGGTGACATAAGAGATATACTGAATAACCTCTCCCCTGTGGCTTTGTGCCTACAGGAAACAAACTTATGTGACAAAGACATTAATATCTTAAAAGGCTTCACTGTTGTACGGCGCGACCGTACCCAAGCTAATCGGCTTTCGGCCGGTGTGGCTGTGATTGTGAAACACGGAATTCCAGCTAGAGCAGTAACCATTAATAGCCACATAGAAGCCGCTGCTGTCACCATTTTAGCGCAAAAAACCATTACCATCTGTTCCCTCTATATTCCTCCACACACACAGTTCACTGTAAGAGATTTAGACCTGATTTTAGACCAGCTACCGGAACCATTTCTGATAGCGGGAGATTTTAATGGGCATAATACACTATGGGGGAGCAAAAAAACTGACCATAGGGGACAAACAATCGAAGATTTTATCCTAAGTAATGAACTATGCCTTTTAAATACTGGTGCGGCCACGTACTGTTCCCCTAGGACAGGAGCTATGAGTTGCCTTGATTTGGCAATGTGTTCCCCATCTCTGTTCACCAATCTTCATTGGACTGCAATAGATAATCCCTACGGTAGTGATCATATGCCTGCAGTCATAAAACTAACATCCGTACTGCCTATAACACTTTCTAAGCCACGCCGTTGGAAACTGCACCTAGTAAACTGGCCTCTCTTCACTGAAAAAGCCAGTTTAGAAAAAGTTATCTTAGATGACCTAAGCATAGACGAAGCGAATGAGAGGATTACTGCTTGCATATAGCTGCTGCGGCGGAAGAGGCTATTCCCCAATCTTCTGGATTCGTGAGTAAAAAACTAAAACCCTGGTGGACGAATGAATGTACAGAAGCTAAAAAACTTCAAAACAAAGCGTGGGGTATCTTCCGAAGGTACCCAACCCAAGATAATCTCTTATTATTCAAAAAAGCGAAAGCAAAGGCGAGGTATATCCGTAGACAAGCAGAACGAAATTCATGGAAAAACTATATCTCCTCGATTAACAGTTCAATAACATCCAAGAGAATGTGGGACCAGGTTCGCAAGTTTAGGGGCAACTATGCTCCCTACACGATCCCCATACTGTCAACTCCAGGCACACAAACAAGTCTCCAGGAACAAGCAGACATATTAGGCGAGCACTTCTACACCATATCTAGCTCAGCAAACTATTCCGCAACATTCCTAAAACACAAACAGTCCGCCGAAAAACAAAAGCTTCCGACAACGGGAAGTTCAGATAGACCGTTCAATGCCCCCTTAACACTCCACGAAATAAACAGAATAATCTCTTCGGGTAAGAAAACAGCACCGGGTCTTAACAAAATACATTACGCTATGCTGGCCCATTTGTCCCAGAAAGCGGTGGAGGCCTTGTTGCGTTTTTTTAACACGATCTGGGAAACGGGTAAAATGCCTGCAGAGTGGAAAAAGGCTATTATTGTTCCCTTTCTGAAGGCGGGAAAATCACCAAATACACCTAACAGCTACAGACCTATAGCACTAACAAGTTGCCTCGCTAAATCCTACGAAAGCATAATAAATATAAGACTAACATACGTTCTCGAAACAGATAACTTACTAGGCACTCATCAGTGTGGTTACAAGAAAGGCTGCTCAACAACTGACCATCTGGTTCGTCTTGAACACACCATACGTGAGGCATTCCTTTATAAACAGCACTGCCTAGCGGTGTTTTTCGACCTAGAAAAAGCATACGACACCACATGGAGGTATGGCATTTTACAAGATCTAGCAACAGTAGGAATACGCGGCAGAATGCTCAACTGTCTGGCCGATTTTCTGTCAAACCGAACATTTCAAGTCCGTCTGGGAGCAACACTGCCCCGAGTCTTTGTCCAAGAAAATGGCGTCCCACAGGGTTGCGTATTAAGCACTACTCTTTTCGGGGTGAAGATGAACTCCATAAATTCAGTTATACCGCCCAACATTATGTACTCTTTATACTTTTTCCTTCCCCCAGTGTAGGGTAGCCAACCGGGCTCAGTCCTGGTTAACCTCCCTGCCTTTCATTAAATCATTTTCTCTCTCTCTTATACGTCGACAGCTTCAATTTGCATACCGTGCCTCGGGTATGTCTACATGCGAAAGGCAAATCCAGATAACAATTAACAAGTTGACGCAATGGGCCGATAAAAATGGATTTCGGTTTTCTACACAAAAAACTGTGGCAGTGGTATTTTCACAAAAAAGGGGGTTACAACCTGACCCAGCTCTCAAATTAAATCAAAGCCCGTTACCGGTTAAGCAAGAGCAAAAGTTCTTGGGAATCATTTTTGATAGTAAACTAAACTTTATCGCCCACATTAACAGCATAAAAAATAAGGCAAACAAAGCACTTAACATCCTGAAGATCCTATCACGTAAGCATTGGGGCGCTGACCGAACATGCCTGTTACGTATTTACCGCTCTGTCGTGCGCAGCATTCTTGACTACGGTTGCATAGTTTACGGGTCAGCAAGGCAGTCGTACATCAAACGTCTTGACCCCACGCACAACCACGGACTACGCTTAGCAACTGGTGCGTACAGAACCTCACCAGTAGAAAGCCTATATGCCGACAGTAACGAACCCTGTTTGGAGCACCGAAGAGCTTTGCTTACAATTTCATACGTGCTCAGAATCACAGCTTTACCTAATCATATATGCCACACTCTTGTTACTTACACCACACACAGAACACACTATGCTAACAAACCACATAGCGTGAGACCACTTATCCTTCGATTCGAAGATATGTGCCAAAGCTACAATGTTCCGAGCGAGGCTCTCAAGGTCGCCGAAAGACCGAACAGACTCCCCCCATGGCATGGTTTCGCACATTTTTGCGATTTTACCCTAACATGCCACAAGAAAAAAGAAACACCGCGTGAACACATAATGCAAGATTTCTCAGAGTTACAAAATAAATACAGTGACTACACCGAGTTTTACACTGATGGTTCCAAGACAAATGAACATGTTGGAAGCGCAGTCATATCGGAACACTGGGACAATTGTCTTAGGTTGCCACAGTCTGCTTCGGTTTTTACAGCCGAAGTATATGCCCTGCTTATGGCCTTGGAAAAAATAGTAACAGAAGATTATAAAAAGCAGTTGTCTACACAGATTCCCTTAGTTCACTTAATTCTCGCCATAGAAAATCAGAGTGCGAACCTTTTCTCGGCTGCATCCTGAGAATGCTCGGCAAATGTGAAAAGCATGGTAAAATAATTCGTCTCTGTTGGGTTCCAAGTCACGTGGGAATCCCGGGAAATAAAAAGGCGGACAAATGTGCAGCACTCACAGCCTGTAACAAAATTAGACATATAAATCTTCCATTCAAGGACTGTGTCCGGGTGGTCCGTGCTGCGATCACCTCAAAGTGGCAACACGAGTGGGGCTGCCAAGTAAATAACAAACTACAAATAGTAAAACCCATACTACAGGAGTGGAAGACATCTTATCACCAGGAACGTTTTATGGAAGTCATTCTATCTCGCCTTCGCATCGGACACACACATCTCACACATAACTTTTTATTGAAAAATGAACAACAAACGGTTTGTGATCACTGCCAAGAATCTCCCGCAGGGGCGTCTGCGTAAGCAGGCGTTTGGTGCGTTGCGACACCACGTACCCGAGCACATGAGGGTTGGACCCTCCCGCGTGTAGCCGTGCGCGGCTTAGCCGTGTCCGGGGAAAAGGGGATCCTGGGGGTTGAGCCGATGCCGGGTGTTTGGACCTTTACGGCCCCTCGGCGGAGGCAACACACCTCTTTGGCCTCTGCTTCACGTAGACGGCACCCCCGGACTGACCCACCCGGGGGAAACCGGTGGTCGCCTTTTCCTGTCCCCCTCTCCAACCTTTTGCTTTCCTATCTCCTTTCTTTTACTCTCCTATCATCTCTTCTCTTCCGTCACTTCCTAATTTTCACAGGCGGCTTGGGTTAACCTTGTGTATGTGCCCTCTCTTGGGTATCTTATATTGGGTTATAGCAGCAATGCACGGCTGGCGTCTGCAGCCTTACACGTTAAGTGTTGCAGCGTCCCCTAGTTGGGCTCCGTGGTGGGTGGCCGCCATTGCCGCCGAAATAAACGATATTAACATGGGAACACCTGCATTTCCCCGTCTACTTGATCGTCACCCTCACAAGAGGGGACGCACCGATGAAATATTAAGCCTTTTCAAACCTAAAGAAATTTTTCCTCGTTTACAAGTTGTACATAGTGAAAAAACAGAAAAACCAGCTAGAACCCTATCCCCTTTCCTAGTTGCAAAAGGCCTGACTGAAGCACTTGGCCCTGGCTATAAGGTCACCAAAATGGCGAGCGGGGACCTCCTCCTTGAGATCCGTGATAAAGAGCAACACAGTAAAATAAACAAGCTTGTGGCATTTGGAGACATTCCTGTTACCGTTTCACCTCATCGGTCTATGAATACAGCACGAGGAGTAGTGTCTGATGCAGATCTTATCGACTTGTCCGAAACCGAACTATTGGAAGGCTGGAAAGAACAAAATGTAACCAACGTACAGCGCATCATTATCAGACGAGACAACAAAGAAATTCCTACAAAACACCTGATTTTGACCTTTGCCACTTGCGATCTGCCACAAACCATAGAAACCGGATACACAAAGATAGCTGTCAGACCATACGTACCTAATCCAAGACGATGTTTCCAATGTCAACGATTTGGCCACGGCTCGCAGAGCTGCCGTGGTCGACTCACATGTGCGAAATGTGGAACCCAAGGCCATTCCTCAGACAACTGTGAAGCGACACCGCACTGTGTAAACTGTGATGGTGAGCATCCAGCTTACTCCCGATCTTGTCCCAACTGGAAAAAAGAAAAGGAAATTATCACTCTAAAAGTACGTGAAAACATATCGTTTAAGGAAGCACGTAAAAGGTGCTTACCTTTGCACAGCACAACCTATGCTCATGCGACGCGTCAGGGGGCAGCGTCGCCCCGGCCTCCGCCACTTGTCCGGTCCGCGCACAGCGAGCGGTCGGCTGTGGCGCCCCCCGCCCCGGTGGTGGCAGCAGTCCAACCTGCTCCACCCACCCAGCCACAGAGACCCGCTACCCCAGGTACCTCGGGTCTCAAGACCAAGCCTCATCAGGCGAGGTCTGAAAAACGAACAAGCAGCCCGCACGTGCGGGCATCCAGTGCCTCCCAGGAGGCGATGGAAACAACACCGGTACCTTTGGTGCCGAAGAACCGGCGTGGCTCTCTTGAGCGCGCCAAAACAAACAAAAAACCCATAACAGGGCCGGACGACGGTCCTGTTACCTAAGACACTACACACCTGAACACAGAACACTCCTCCTCTCTTCAATAAGATGGCGGTACAAATTATTCATTGGAATGCCCGTGGCATTCTAAACAACTTAGATGACATCAAGCAAATAATACAAGAATTTAATCCTAGGCTGTTCTGTGTTCAGGAAACACACCTAAAAACATTAAATACAAATTTCCTAACACACTATACATTATTCCGCAAAGATCGCGATGATGGTCACACCGCGTCTGGCGGCGTGGCCATTATAGCACAGAGGTCAGTTGCTTGCCAACACCTCCATCTTAAAACAAATCTAGAGGCAGTAGCAGTTAGGGCAATACTCTTTGACAGGTTGGTGACAGTCTGTTCATTGTACGTACCACGTGAACATCGTTTGCAACTTAGAGAACTTGAAACACTTGTTAATGCCCCGCAGGGGCGTCTGCTTTAGCAGGCGTTTGGTGAGTTGCGCCACCACGTACCCGAGCACACGAGGGTTGGACCCTCCCGCGTATAGCCGTGCGCGGCTTAGCCGTGTCTGGGGAAAGGGGGATCCTGGGGGTTGAGCCGATGCTGGGTGTTCGGACCTTTAAGGCCCCCCGGCGGAGGCAACACACCTCTTCGGCCTCTGCTTCACATAGACGGCACCCCCGGACTGACCCACCCGGGGGAAATCGGCAGTCGCCCTTTCCTGTCCTCCTCCTCAATCTTCGTCTTTCTCTCTGACTTTCAATCTTTCCTGTCTCCTACTCACTTCCTTTTACTTCTGATTTTCTGGGCGGCAAGGGTTAACCTTGTGTGGGTAGCCAACCTTGGATATTCCATATTTGGTTATAGTGGTGACGTACAGCTGGCGTCTGCAGATCTTGTGTTTACAGGCCCTGCAGCGTCCCCTTGTTGGGCTCCATGGTGGGTGGCTGGCGTTGCTGCCGAAAACCTAGATATTCTTATGGCTAGTCCTTTTCCACCACTCCCTGATCGCCGTCTGAAAAGAGGGCGCACCGAAGATGTGTTCCAGTTTTTTGGACGTCAAACACAGAACTTTCCCCGATTTCATGTGATCCACTCAGAAAAAACAGACAAATCAGTAAGAACAATTTCACCTTTCCTTGTGTCAAAGACTCTGACTGATATTTTTGGACCAGGCTATAAAGCATCCAGGATGGCAAGCGGGGATCTCCTCTTGGAGCTCCGTGATCTAAAACAATACGAGAAACTGCCCAATCTAGTGTCATTTGGAGATGCCCGACTATCAGTAACCCCACACCGTACTATGAATACTACCCGTGGCGTTGTCTCAGATGATGACCTGTTGCAGCTGAGTGAGGCTGAACTCCTTGAGGGTTTCAGTGACCAGAATGTCATCAATGTTAAACGGATTAAAATGAGGCGTGATGGCAAAGAACTCCAGACCAAGCACTTAATACTTACTTTCAATTCAAGTGTTCTGCCCGAGTCTATCGAGGCCGGGTACATCAAACTTCGTGTAAGGCCATACGTGCCAAATCCTCTGAGATGTTTTAAGTGCCAGCGGTTTGGCCATAGTTCCCAGAACTGCCGAGGCCGCCAAACTTGTGCAAAATGCAGTGCTCCTGAACATTCCTCCGAGTCTTGTGAAAGCTCTCTACATTGTGTTAACTGTGATGGGGACCACGCCGCCTACTCGCGGTCGTGCCCATCCTGGAAAAAAGAAAAAGAAATAGTAACTATTAAAGTAAAGGAAAACATAACTTTCAAGGAGGCACGCAGGCGGGTATCGCACCTGCCGAAAACCAGCTTTGCCGAAGTGGTGCGTCAGGGGGCAGCGCCACAACGGCTTCCGGCGGCTGTCTGGCACACGCATAGTGAGCCGGCGGTGACGCCATCCGCCCCCTCGGCGGCTGCAGCTAGCGCTGCTCCGCCATCTCAGAACAAGGGGCCATCGACCTCCGGGCTGGTGGCCTCCAAGGTCCCGTCCCTCGAGACGAGGCCTTCACGTCAAACTAACCGCTCGCAAGAGCGTGTGTCCAGCGCGTCGCAAGATGCAATGGACACAACAACCGGCCAGACGGCGCCACCAGCGCCTAAGGAGCGGCGCGATTCTATCGACCGCTCCAAAAAAGAAAAATCTCGTGTCACGGCGCCTGGAAAAGGCCCGTGAGCCAACATTGCATTCTTGAACATACAGCATAAAACAGTATTCAAATGGACACACAAATCCTACAATGGAATGTGAGAGGACTTCTTCATAACCTCGACGATATCACAGAACTCCTCCATAAATATAAGCCAAAAGTGCTGTGTGTTCAGGAAACGCATTTAAAACCCCAACAAACAAACTTCCTCAGACAATATGCTATCTTCCGGAGGGACCGTGACGACGCTGTCACCCCGTCCGGTGGAGTAGCAATAATAGTAGATAAGTCTGTTGCTTGTCATAACCTTTCTCTTCAGACGTCCCTTGAGGCGGTATCTGTGCGAGCAATTCTCTTTAAAAAATTAGTAACCATCTGTTGCATTTACATACCGCCTCATCACCAACTTAGCAAAACAGAGTTCTACAAGCTGACTGACCAGCTCCCGGAGCCCTATATTATAACCGGTGATTTTAACGCTCACAGTACTTTGTGGGGAGACTCCCGGTGTGATGCCAGGGGTCGACTTATTGAAAACTTTTTGGTAACATCTCGTGTGTGCCTCTTTAATAAAAAAGAGCCCACGTATTATAATATCCACAATAATTCATATTCTTCCATAGATTTAGCGATTGGCACTGCGAGCCTCCTTCCTTACATAGACTGGAATGTTGTCAAGAACCCATTTGGGAGCGATCACTTTCCTGTAATGCTTAACTTAATACAGGAACATGATAGTCCACCCCACGCCCCTCGTTGGAAAATACCGTCCGCTGATTGGAAAAGTTTTAAAGAGTCAACATACTTATCAGAAGATTTTATGAACAATTTTAATATTGAAGACGCAGTAGCGTATTTTACTGGTTTTATAATCGACGCAGCGGAAAAATTCATTCCACAAACAAAAGGTCTCTCAGGTAAAAGACAGGTCCCCTGGTGGAATGAGGAGTGCAGACTGGCACGAAAGAAACAGAACAGAGCGTGGGGTGTACTCCGTCGCTCCCCGACTGCGGAAAATCTCATAGAATTTAAACTGGCAAAATCACAGGGAAGACGGACGCGGCGACAAGCAAAGAGGGCTAGCTGGGAGAGGTTTCTGTCTGGCATAACATCTTACACACAAGAGTCTAAAGTATGGAATGGCCTTAGAAGGCTGAAGGGGCAGGAAACCCACCCATTACCGCTTGTCAATGAACAAGGGAACGGCTTGGAGGACCAGGCAAATGCTCTCGGTGAACACTTTGAGCGTGTGTCGAGCTTGACCCAGTACTCCGAATCATTTCTCAAGCACAAACAGATAGCTGAACGCAAGGCACTCGACCGCAAGTGCACAAAGAACAACGCTTATAACCTTCCTTTTAGTATCGCTGAGTTAAAAGCTTCTTTGAACATGTGCAAAAGCTCTGCCCCGGGGGCCGACAGAATCATGTATGACATGATTAAAAACCTCCACACAGACACATTAAGGACGCTCCTAGTACTTTTTAATAAAATATTTACTGCCGGGTACCTTCCAGCTGCATGGAAAGAAGCTGTTGTTATTCCAGTTCTGAAGCAGGGTAAAGATCCCTCCTCTGTAACAAGCTACCGCCCAATAGCGCTTACGAGTTGCCTTTGTAAGCTTTTCGAAAAGATGGTTAATCGCCGTCTTCTACATTTTCTGGAATCGAACAAACTGCTTGATGCGTGCCAGTGTGGCTTTAGGGAAGGCCGGTCGACGACTGACCATCTCGTACGCATTGAGGGCATTATTCGTGATGCCTTCATTCATAAACAATTCTTTCTATCGGTATTCCTCGATATGGAAAAAGCATACGATACTACCTGGCGTTACGGAATATTAAGAGACCTTTCCGAAATGGGAATCCGTGGAAACATGTTTAGCTTAATTGAAAGCTACCTTTCTAACCGGACATTCCGTGTTAGAATTGGAAACATTTTGTCTAGGCAATTTGTCCAGGAAACTGGAGTGCCTCAGGGTGGTGTCCTTAGTTGCACCCTTTTTATTGTCAAAATGAATTCATTGCGCTCCTGTATTCCGCGAAGTTTATTTTATTGCGCATATGTTGATGACGTGCAGATAGGATTCAAGTCATGTAACCTGTCCATCTGTGAGCGACAAGTTCAGCTAGGCCTGAACAAACTGTCTAAGTGGGCTAATGAGAATGGA
Source organism: Dermacentor silvarum (assembly GCF_013339745.2). Classification (NCBI taxonomy): domain Eukaryota; kingdom Metazoa; phylum Arthropoda; class Arachnida; order Ixodida; family Ixodidae; genus Dermacentor; species Dermacentor silvarum. Next base: position 147,126,576 of record NC_051157.2, read on the forward strand.
TTTAAGCTCAATCCCCAAAAGAGCTCCTGTGTCCTGTTTACACGAAAAAGATGCTTGGTCCCAGAGCCCATTATTGAACTCCATGGAGAACGCGTTCCTGTGAATGCAGAACACAAATTCTTAGGCGTCATACTAGATTCAAAGCTTACCTTTATTTCTCACATAAAGCACATTAAAGGTAAATGCCTAAGGACGCTAAATATCCTTAAAATCCTGTCGCACACAACGTGGGGTAGTGACAGGAAGTGCCTCATGACTCTGCACAAAAGCCTTATATGGTCGCGGTTAGACTACGGTGCTATAGTCTACCAATCCGCTTCACCCAGCGCTCTGAAGATGCTAGATCCTGTGCACCATCTAGGTATCCGCCTTGCGACCGGTGCCTTCAGAACAAGTCCCATACAGAGCCTGTATGTAGAATCAGATGTGTGGTCTCTTGAACTGCAGAGGACATACTCTAGTTTCTTATACTTTCTGAAAGTAAGTTCCAACTGTGAACATCTATGCTATTCAACGATAAACGATACAACGTCTAGTATACTTTTTCAAAACCGACCTTCAGTGAGACAGCCCTTTTCACTGCGTGTAAGGAAACTGAGTGAGGACATGGGTATTCCGCTCCCTACACATGAAATAATGGCTCCAGCAAAGCCGCTTTCACCATGGCTGTGGCAGGAGATAGTGTGTGACTTATCATTTGAGGAAATCACGAAACACGCTTCAGAAGTACACATTCGTATGCAGTTCCTTGAACTCCAGTGGAAGTATTCTTGTGCACAATTCTACACAGACGCATCGAAGTCACACTCCGGCGTATCATATGCAGCTGCTGGTCCGTCATTTTCAGAATCCGACGTCCTGCACCCGGAAACCAGCATCTTCACCGCAGAAGCTTATGCAGTGATGGCGGCTGTGAAACATATTAGAAAAACAAATCTCACAAAAGCCATTATATTCACAGACTCTTTAAGTGTAGTGAAAACATTAAAATCAATACACAAACATAAAAATCCTATAATAAACGACCTTTATGCACTGCTATGCAGAACCTACATGTCAAACCAACATGTTGTATTATGCTGGGTGCCTGGGCACAGAGGCATCGAAGGAAATGTACTAGTAGATGAAATGGCTAAAGCCACGGTAGCGAAAGCTAGCAGTTTCTCCATAGCAGTCCCAGCCACAGACCTAAAGCCATTCCTTCGTAAAAAGCTCAGGAGCCATTGGCAACACTTGTGGGATACCGAAACCTTGAATAAGCTGCATACAATCAAACCCCAGTTAGGGAATTGGTCGCCACTGTCAAAATCACGACGATATGATGTGCTCTTTTGCCGACTGAGAATAGGGCACACCTATGGTACCCATTCTTATCTTTTAACTGGTGCTGAACCTCCTAGCTGTGGTAGATGTGGCGAGAGGCTGACCGTCCTCCACGTCTTGGTGGAGTGTCGGGAAGCGGAACCTGAACGAAAAAAGCATTTTCCTCAAGCTTACCAGCAGTGTATCCCCCTTCATCCCGCACTATTTCTTGGCGCAGAACCACTCTTTGGGTCTAAAGCGGTGCTTAATTTCTTAAACGATGTTGTGTTGCACGTTATTAGCCCAAGAGATTCGTAGCACGCCCTCTCTATAGAGGGTGCAGCTGCGATAGTAGTACTGTAAGGCACAAGCCTCTGGGCCCTTGCGCTCAAGGGCACTGGTGAGGCAGCTGTGCCATTGGGTTGTCAAATTTTATTGTATTATTCAGACATAGAGTAAGTTTTATGATCATAGCCCATATCATTTGTCATTCTCATTATTTTAGTGTCTATATATTTTACGCCATTTACAGCGTATGCTTTAGGCCCCTATACAGCCCATGTGCAATCACCATCTGCCATTTACCACTTCATAGACTACTTCATACGATCTTTCTTGGCGCTCTTTGGCCATCCCTGGCCCTTGCGCCAATAAAATCCATATATCATCATCATCATCTTGTTAATGAGCTCCCTGAACCATTCATTTTAACAGGAGATCTGAACGCCCATAACACGATGTGGGGCGACTTGCGCTGCGACGCAACAGGGCGTACTGTAGAAGACTTCCTTTTGTGTTCTGGTGCGGTTCTGCTGAATAAAAAAGAACCCACCTTCTACAGCGCCACACATAAGACATTCTCTTCAATAGATTTAACCATAGCTTCTCCAACTCTGATGCCATACCTTGACTGGAAGATCATAAAAAACCCTTATGGAAGTGACCACTTCCCTATTGTTTTAAATCTAACAAAACAAGCTGGCTGCCCTCCAGAGGTTCCCCGATGGAAAACCGACTCGTCGAACTGGGAACTGTTTGAAAAGATTACGTACTTGAAGTGGGATGATTTGGTTTCCTTTAATATAGATGAAGCTGTGGAATATTTGACAGGTTTTATCATAGACGCCGCTGAAAAATGCGTAAAACAACTAACGGACTTGCTAATAAGCGTCGCAAACCTTGGTGGAATGAGGAATGTAAAGAGGCACGGAGAAAACAAAATAAAGCTTGGGGCCTGCTCCGCGACTCTCCAACTGCGGAGAATCTCACTAATTTCAAACAGGCAAAATCACAGGGCAGGAGAATACGCCGACGTGCTAAGCGGGCTAGTTGGGAAAGGTACATAAGTAGCATCAATTCTTACAAGGATGAGAGTAAGGTGTGGAACAGAGTGAACAAATTAAAAGGCCGGGAAACACAACCACTTCCCTTAGTAAACACTCAAGGTGACAGTATGAAAGATCAGGCTGATTTCCTGGGCGAGCATTTTGAAAGCATTTCCAGTACATCCCACTATGAGCCAACTTTCCTAAAGTTCAAGGAACACGCAGAGCGGGAGCGCCTCAAACGAAAGGGCACAACAGAAGTGACCTACAACCGTCCATTTAGTCTCGCAGAACTCAAGGCTTCTCTCAGTTCTTGCAGCAACTCAGCACCAGGTGGTGACCGCATAATATACGAAATGATCAAGAACCTGCACTCAGAAACATTAAACACGCTTCTGTGTCTTTACAATACCATGTGGTCATCCGGACATATTCCATCCTCATGGAAACAAGCCATTATCATCCCAATTTATAAACAAGGCAAAGACCCTGCATTAGCCAGCAGCTATAGGCCAATAGCACTTACAAGCTGTATGTGCAAGTTATATGAAAAAATGGTGAACCGGCGTCTAATCTATTATCTGGAAAGCAACCGTCTACTTGACCCCTTCCAATGTGGTTTCAGGGAAGGTAGGTCAACAATAGACCACCTCGTTCGCATTGAGGGAAACATTAGAGACGCTTATATACACAAACAATTCTTTTTATCTGTATTTCTGGACTTGGAGAAAGCCTATGACACAACATGGCGATTCGGAATCCTTCGAGACCTATCTGCAATGGGTGTACGCGGCAACATGTTAAACATGATAGAAAGTTACTTGACTAACCGCACATTCCGCGTTAGAGTGGGCAATGCCCTGTCCAGAAGCTTCATTCAAGAGACTGGTGTGCCACAAGGGGGCGTGCTTAGTTGCACCCTCTTCAATGTGAAAATGAATTCCCTTCACAAAGCCATACCATCCTCTATGTTTTACTCAGTATATGTCGATGATGTGCAGATAGGATTTAAGTCTTGTAACCTTGCAATATGCGAGCGTCAGGTTCAGCTCGGACTGAACAAAGTTTCAAAATGGGCAAATGAAAGTGGTTTTAAGCTAAACCCCCTCAAAAGCTCCTGTGTACTTTTCTTAGAAAGAGAGGCTTAATACAAGATCCTGATATTATGCTCCACGGACAACACATACCAATCAACACTGAACATAAATTCTTAGGCGTTATACTCGACTCGAAACTGACATTCATTCCTCACATCAAGTATATCAAAACTAAGTGCCTGAAAACAATGAACATCCTGAAAATACTGTCACACACAACATGGGGTAGCGACAGGAAATGCCTCACGAACCTCTACATGAGCCTTGTACGATCGCGTTTAGACTACGGCGCTGTAGTGTATCATTCTGCTGCCCCCAGTGCACTCAAGATGCTCGACCCTGTGCATCATCTTGGTATCCGCCTTGCCACCGGTGCCTTCAGGACAAGCCCTGTCCAAAGCCTCTATGTCGAGTCGAACGAATGGTCCCTTGATCTACAACGGTCATATTCTAATTTTAATTACTTTCTAAAAGTACATACTGATAAAGACCATCCTTGTTATTCTATCATCAACGATATGACCTCTGCAACACTTTTTCATAACAAGCCTGCAGCGAGAGAGCCATTCTCGCTCCGTGTGAGGAGGCTGAGTGAAGAAATGGACGTCCCGCTTTTTGAAAATCGCCTAATGGCTCCTGCTAAGCCGTTACCGCCGTGGTTGTGGCGCACCATTGACTGCGACACGTCATTTGTGGAGGTAACGAAGCACGCTCCAGAGGCCCACATTCGTATGCATTTCCTAGAGTTACAATTTAAGTACTCGTGCCCAGAATATTACACAGATGCATCTAAATCACATGCCGGCGTATCATATGCAGTCGTCGGCCCAAACTATTCGGAGTCCGATGTTCTCCACCCTCACACAAGCATCTTTACAGCAGAGGCGTATGCACTATGGTCCGCTGCGAAACACATCAAGCAGTCAAAACTACATAAGGCGGTCATATACACAGACTCATTAAGCGTCGTTAAAACATTGACATCATGCTGCAAACACAAAAATCCAGTAATTGCAGAACTTTTCTCTCTCGTATGTGCTATTTATGCCTCTGGCCAACATGTAACGCTATGCTGGGTGCCTGGACACAGAGGTATTGAAGGTAACGTGCTAGCAGACCGAATGGCAACTTCCTTAGATACAAAATCTTGCGACATATCCATAGGTGTTCCATTTGTTGACCTAAAGCCATATTTGCGGAAAAAACTGAGAACGTACTGGCAACATCAGTGGGACGCTGAAATTTTTAATAAGCTCCACGTGGTTAAGCCACATTTGGGGTATTGGCCATCACTGACCAACTCAAGACGAAGTGATGTCCTATTCTGTCGTCTGAGAATAGGGCACACTTATGGAACACATAGCTTTTTGTTGACTGGCGGTGAACATCCATTGTGTAGTAGATGTGGAGACACCCTCAGTGTTCAGCATGTCCTCCTGGAATGTCGCGAAGCACAAGCCGAGAGGAAAAGACACTTCCCCTTAGCGTACAAGCAGTGTATACCACTTCACCTAGCACTGTTTCTAGGCAGAGAATCGCTATTTGACATGAAGTCTGTCTTAGCCTTTTTAAATGACGTTCGTACACTCAATGTATTCTGCCCAAGAAATTCGTAGCACGGCCTCCTGCGAGAGGCCGCTGTTGCGATGTCAACCCTTGTTTATAGCACATGCCTCCGGCCCTTGTACTCAAGGTACCTGGTGAGGCTGTTGTGCTACTGGTCAACCATCACTTTTTCATTTTTAAATACGTGTAAAGTTATCACAACCTTCCACCTTTCAACTCATAGCATACGCCACTTCAGTCACTATCATTATTTTATTACCTATATGTTTTACGCCATTTACAGCGACAGTTTTTAGGCCCCTTTAAGCCATGTTACATCTACCATGAGAAACTCATTGCCCGCGTCATAACAGCTCATCGATTACATTACCACTTGTCATGGCGCTCTTTGGCCACACCTGGCCCTTGCGCCAATAAACAACAATAATCATCATCACTGCCAAGAATCCCTAACTGTGAATCACATTTTAATAACATGTCCGGCGTTGGAGGAAAAAAAGAACAGAAATATTTTTATGAACTATACAAAACACTAACACCACTTCATCCATCCCTGATCCTAGCTGAAAATGCACTTGTATCTCTAGACGATGTTTTTAATTTTTTAGATGAAACAGGGTTCTTAAACAAATTTTAAAGTAAATGATCTTTCTTGCTTGAAGCACTTTTTATCAAAATATATATTTTCAACCTGTGCATGGCGCACCATAGCCTTAGTTGATTTTGCGCCACAAAACCTTACATAACTAAATAACTGTATATAAATTCAGTCTATAATTACATTCTTGTCGATAGTTTTTTTTAAATTGACACTAGTTTGTCGTAGGCAGCTGTATCATCCCAGGTGATGAATAGCAACCGTGACATGTTTCAAATACAGCGAAACGGAATGAAACTTAAGAATACAGCACAAACATGTCAGCCCGCTACACAATGTCGCATCTTCATCTCTCCTGTTAAGCAAATAAAAACAGTTTTTACTGTATCAAACATGACGAAATAGTCACTTTACCCACTTACACATGACGTCCTGGTTCTGGCAACTATCTAGGACATTGAAACAAAAGATTCTTTTAACATGTGCATAACACATCAGTCAGCCATAAGAACCGAATTGCAAATTGACTGCCTTTGAGCTGCGTTCGGGTCTCAGGAAGATATACGGTCGTGAGCAGCACTGGCTAACACTCCCTGGGCTGACCTTGTATACGCATATGCATATACTACGGGTATGCGAATAGTCATTTTTGAAACCAAATCAAACATGAATCTAATAGTGTCAGAAGCAAGTCATATTCATTATTGAATACCTTTTTAATAGTTTTGGCACAACGCCTGCCTACTCTTTCCGAAGAGTAGGCAGGCGTTGTGCCCCTTCTGGTGGCAGTTGCTAGCCTTTGCTTCTCACTTTCTCTTTCCTGTGTATATGTTTTCAAATCAAATAAATAATAATAAATAATAATAGTTTTGGAATCAGCATACATTTTGACCATTATTAATTGTAGTATATTCACAACGTTAGCAAGCTTCTGTCATTGCACGGCACATTATGAAGTATTATGTATTAAAAGCAGAAATGAAGCATTTCGAACAAATAAGCAATATTTTTGCATGCCCCCAGGATTCTTTATGGATGTGGCAATGACTGCAGGTTAACAGCCTCAGCGATGTATAGCATGCTCTACTATGTAACTTCTCGTGCTTGCATCTGTATACTGAAGTCGAGAGTATGACAAAAGCCCGTCTAGTCGGGATGATGCATACTTAAAAGGAAGAGATCGAGACACCGACCAAAAAGGCTTAAAAATATATTTTAAAATACATTAAGAATGCATTTTTAAATATATTTTAAACCTTTTTCGTCGGTGTCTCGATCTCTTCCTTTTAAGTATGCATCTATATACTGTGGCTGCCGGGATGAAATTTATTTTATTTTGCTACAATTTTGTTTGGATGTGCATTTGACAATGAATATAATTAAGACAATATATTCAAGAAAAATCTTATTTACAAATAGCTACTGTTCGACTTAAAGACCAAATGAAACACACAACACTCAATTTATTTTTGAAAGTTTTGAATATTTGGACACCCCTGATGAATATGCCAGAAAGCTTGTGGGAGTGTGGCTGCCGGTTAAAGCACCGAATGCGTAATGCAAAAAAATGTGGGTTTGGCTCTCACCTGAAAAAGTTGTTTCTTGTCCACTTTCATTCCCTCATTATTTCAATTAAACTAAAACACTGAACTTCTTGCTCTCTTTGTTTGCATAGTACACTGTATATATGAACGAGAATAGAGGAAACACAGGGGATCCATTTCTCATTACAACCATGCAATGTTAAGAAACATTGTGAAGCCAAAAAAAGCAAAGTGGAAATGAACTTTTCATTTAATTGAAATGTAGAAATAATAACCCAGGAGGTAATGAAAGTGGACAAAAATACAGCTTGCTATGGGTGAGAACAGAACCGACATTTTCCACACTATATGTGCGATGATACAATTGAACTACAGTGGCCAACTGTCCTCCTGTGCACTTTTCTTGGGTATTCATGTAAAAGATCTATTGGCCTGGGGCCTCTGCCACTCATGACCTGGCAGCGTATGATGCGTTCAACAGCAGGCACCGATGAAGCAAATTGTTGTGCTGATCAATGAAATGAAGTGATTGAGTTGTCCATAAAATGTTTTTAGTTTAGTTTGACTTGAATTCATCACCGCTCACTCTTGTCCACATAGACTATCCCACTTTCACAGCCCCTTACTCACATGTCATAAACGAACCGCTCACTCTTGTCCACATAGACTATCCCACTTTCACAGCCCCTTACTCACATGTCATAAACGAATGAGCACCCGCCGTGGTTGCTCAGTGGCTATGGTGTTGGGCTGCTGAGCACGAGGTCGCGGGATCGAATCCCGGCCACAGCGGCCGCATTTCGATGGGGGCGAAATGCGAAAACACCCGTGTACTTAGATTTAGGTGCACGTTAAAGAACCCCAGGTGGTCTAAATTTCCGGAATCCCCCACTACGGCGTGCCTCATAATCAGAACTGGTTTTGGCAAGTAAAAAGCCCATAATTAATTAATAAACGAATGAGAGTGCATCAGTGCACGTGAGTGTCCAGTTCATGAGTGCACCCTTGTGGCAAAACTAACACCCAGCGTGAGGCTTTACTGTAGTGCCAATGTATACAACCGCATGTCTCACAATTTGATTTCAGCTGTTTAGGTGATAGTTACAAAATTTTTGCAACATGGTTTGTATCTAAGCTTGTGCTGCAAATAATAAACAAACCATTAGGTATTAAAGTTGTGTATGATATCACATGACTTGATTGAGCATTTCATGCATGCAAACCAGAAGCTATAAATAAATTGGACCATCACTGAAAATGCAACGATCAATTGCACAGAAGCCTTTTATTATTTTATGTGGCACTGTACTATCGCACTGAAAATGAATAATTGAAAGTTACCATATCTATGAGAACACAGCAAAAACCTATACATAGGTCTCTCAAGGCTATATACAATTGGGTAACTTAATTTACTGAAAAAGAAAGCCACAGTTCACATGACTAGAGAGCACGAGGCCATAATATGCAAACATGATATGTTGCATGTAATGTTACAATGTAGCCAAGATGTTATGAGGGAAATATGCAGACCATTCGGTTCATGCAGCCACCATAAAAAATTGCCAAAATGCTCACCATGGAACTCATAAGCTTCTGTTGTATGCTATTGAAAAATAAAAATGAGGTAAAGCATGAAGGCCGACCAATGTTTAACCAAGAACATAGGACTGGAACATACAAATCAAGGCTGAAAATGGGCAAGGGTCACATATCAACATAGATTTTCGCCACCTAAGAACAAGAAGTGCTCAAGAATCCTCATATAGAGAATAAGGAACTGTGGTAGAATGCTGTTATACAATGTCCACTTTTACTAGAAAGAGATCACCTCAGTTATCACTTCTGCTGCATCTTTTAAGCACTTATAATGCTCTTTGTGTGCAACAGAACAGAAAGGATTCATTAGGTGTGAATTTGGCCAGCTAAAGGAGTTAGAGCAAAATTTTACATGTTAGTGAAGCCATGTACGCTACTGTTCCCTGTCAAGAATAAGCTGGCAGATGACTATCCCGCCCTTCCCATAGCACTTCGGCCTCACAGCTTCTAAAGTCCCTTGATGATCAAGGGGCTTTAACAGCTTCTAGCAAGCACACCAGATGCTCCCCCCCGCCCCTCCCCCCCCCATGATAAGATTCTGCCATTTCAGTTAAGCCATTTTTGTATTAATATGTGCAAGCTGCATCAGTTCTACAATGAATCCAGCAATTGTTGTTGATCAATGAGCAAAAGTTATGCATGGCTCTTCATGTTCCATAACTGCAGCATCTGCACCAACTATTATTTATCACCATAAGGAATCATCCCCATAGACTGACACAAGTGCAGCACGATTCCCCTTCATGCTGTTTTCTTTGAAATAGAATATACATATCATTATCGGACAGAAGTGTGACCTTTGTTTCCAAAGGAGTTGTGTCATCTTGCTTTTGATGCTCAAGAGGCATTACCTAATATATGATGTTATTACTCCACCAGTTGTACTGATTCCTGTCACACATCCCATTCCCTTTCATAAGTGATAACAATCAGTTTTGAGAATAACCCTTGTGCTAGCCAGGGCTAGCTAACTTAGAGAAAGCATTTGTTCTGAGCGCTCTTATGGCTAGCTTCTTTGATGTCGCACATTAATCAAAACAGTACATACAGAATTAAACATAAAATACTGACATTCTGGCTATAAGTATCATAATGAAATATATTACAGTACAGTTTCATGTAATCAAGCATAATTCAGAGGTAAGTGTGCCTGCAGTGCAGTACAACAAAAAACACTCAAATGTATGAGGCACTCACAAATCACACAATACAAAAGGCATTTTGTAAGCATAATAATCACAACAGAGCAGCACTATGTTTTAGAGCACTACCTGCTATCTTTTACTGCCCTGGCTTGGCAGTAAAAGACCATAAAATTTTGTGTACACCTCTTCATCGAATTGCCATACAGGAATATAGACATAGTTTATGCCACCATTGATAAACTGCTGATAAACTCCTATATTTGCACATCACAGTTAAGTGGAACAGAGCTAGATTTCAGCAGGAGTTATAGTTTGGCAACAACCCATGATAGACAGATGTAGCATGACAAAGAGTATTTCTAATGAGAACAGTCTTCAAGGAAGCCCAAAAGCTTCTATATTCATTAACAAGTAGAAAAAAAACAGTCAACCTTTCGAAAATAAACTGTTTCACATTCAGGTAATCATCGTATGTGGCACTTCGTACATAAAATAAATAATAACGAAAACTAATCTACAAAACGTCAAGATATGAAAGGACAACTCTGCCTTACAATTTGCTTGTAAATTTCACTGTGGCAGAACAGGGTGTGAAATCACTTTTGAGCACCCCGACAGGAAAAAATGCTGTGAGGAGGTCTTCATTTTTGTTTTGCTGTGGAAAACATCAAACTATAGACGGTTTCATCCAGCGCCACCGCGCTCTGGCAACGCTGTGCGCCGGCATCCGGCGCCCTTAGGAAACTTCCGGTAGCCGTTCCTTTTGCTCGTTTTTGCTGGTATTTGTTCGCTCGCGCGCTCGTCCTGCGCATATTCTGTGTTATTTTTCGGGTATATCGATATAAGTGCGACTTGTGGCATTCAATGTGTTGCGTGACGGCGAGTAGCTCTTGGAATCGACTGTTTTCATTACGTTTACTCGTCAACGGTGTTTTTCAAATCTGGGAGCCAGATTTGCTCTGCTCACTTCATCTAAGGTACGTTACTACGTGGAGTAGCCGGACTGCTATAATGCTGAATAATAAAAGTGCTACTGCGCGATTGTTCTGGCCGTATATCGTGTAACTCATGCGAAAGCAGCTCGACTCTCGCTTCGAGCTTGCCCGCTCGTCCAGTTTCTTGCTTTGGCATGGATCGCCATGCTACGAACATGAGTTAAAATTATTTAGCGGGTGCCATGCTGCCACCGTTTTATTTTAATGTTTTTCGTATCTGGGGCACAAGTGCACTTCTGCAGCTTTACTACCTAGGTACACGTGCACATTGGCAAAGCGACTCAGGCTATGACGGACGGCGCAGTGGAGGGCTCCGGATAATTTCGACTACCTGTGGTTCCTTAACGTGCACTGACATCGCACAGTACGCGGACCTCTAGCATTTCGCCCCGATCGAAATGCGACAGCCGGGACCCAAACGGCGTCTTTCGGGTCAGCAACCGGGTACCGTAGCCGCTGAGCCACCGCGGCTGCATGTGAGCATTCGTATGGGTATCACAGAGCAGAATCGCAAAACAGTTAGCGATTTCCGTGCATGCATGTAGGAAGTTTCGGCCACATTCTAAAAGCATTTGTGAATTAACGGAGGCCAATTATGGATTGCAGTCTCGTGCCCAAAACTACAGGTTTCATTTTGTTAGAAGTGTGGTAAATTCGTGAACATTTAAGTTCGTCCCATTTCAGTCGACCTAGGCTTCTTGCACTAAATGAATTTTGAGAATGTACAGTTATTTGTGAATGCATATTGAAAAGCAGAAACAAGGCATATGACGCAGAAAACATGTGCATGTACACATGCACAGCTTACCACTTCATCCTCCATCTTGCAGCAATATAAGCGCCTTTGCGAAATGCAAGAATGCCCGTGTGATTGTGTTGTAGGGCACGTTAAAGAACCCCTGGTGGTCAAAATTAATCCGGAACCCTACACTACGGTGAGCCTCATAATCAGAACTGGTTTTGGCATGTAAAACCCCAGAAAAAAGAAAAAAGTCCCATTAAAGTGTTTCTAGTTTTCGGCAGTCCTATTACCTGCCTTGAAGACAACAGTCTGCGTTCATTGCATGTCCTCACTAAGGTGCTCCGCTTGTTGTTCCGGGGTTGTAACTGAGGGAAGGTGTTTGGAGCCCAGCGAAAACGAAAATCGCACGACATCATCGTCCAGCGGATCGGGCAGCTCTCTGCCTCTAAACATCAGCTTTTGGCAATACCGATCTTTTGCTTCGGTGCTAAGCACCTTAAAGTAGTCGCTCGTCCTCTCGACAATATTCACGATGTAGAATCAGCTCATCACAGATTCCAACAAGCAGTGCAAACATCGACACACCGGCCTCACGTCACGCATGCCTTCAAACAACATAGCCGGAAGTGCTTCTAGCTCTCCTGCCGGAAGTTCCGAAGGGGCAACCAATCAGCGGCAAGCGTGGTTTGTTTGTAAACACTGAAACCGTCTATAAAAGATTAAAGCTAGCATGAAAGCAGTAGGTGGTTCTCTTAAGACACGCTCAATTACACATTACTTACACAATGACAATGTATAAGAGAGAATTGGTAAAAAACAAGCATAAGGAATTTATCGGATACAAAGGGAAAAAAATGTGTTCCATTAAATATGGCATTCAAAGGGGTGATCATAAAATTTTGTAATTCGCTCATGAAGGAAACGATCTGCAATTTGAAAAAATGTAACACATGTTTCAGATAATTCTTCACACTTCTCTGCTAGCCTGGAAGGTTTCTGATACCTTACACAAGAACTTTATTCTTTCTCATCAAACAATTGCTCTGTGGCAGTTTGCAGTGCATCATCGAATCTTGTTCTCTGGATGGGTTTCTTGAAATTTGGTAACAGAAAAAAAAGAAAAAATTTTTTTTAAACTTCAAATTGGGGAAGAATGCCACATCTAAGTAATTGATGCGGAACCATGGCGGAACTGGAAGTCTTATACTGCAATACTGCGACCATGTTTGGCTAAATAAGCTGATCAAAGGATATAAGGAGACCACTGTCTGACTTTCGATTATAGCCAAGTTGCGGAACATTTTGACCGTCCCTTGTAACAGGTACATTGATCCTTCAAACAGATTCTAGCACTAGGTTATCATGTAGACAGCACAGAAATATGGACTGACTGTCACTCAAGCAAATGCATTTGTTTAGAGACGTAGCGGTTACGACGCAACAATCAGCAGTACTCTGAACTTCCACGAACTGTACCATACGATCTTGTGGAAGACCCGCAAAAAGTTTCCGTTTCACATGCAGAATTTCTATATGAATCTTAATTTCATCATCTACAGTGTTTGTGCATTCAGAAGAAACAATTCGCAAAATGCGTCCAAAGATCCCACTGTGATGTACATAAGAGTTCTTTCTTCGAGACTTGTCCAAGCGGGAGGTGCAAAATCTAAGTGCTCCGATAGCAATTTTTTGGTACTCTAAGTCATTTCCTCTCTGCTCTCTTTTTCCTATTAGCAAAACACAGCCCTTTTTTACATCTTGTCGAAGGCTGTAACCTTTCACTAAACACTTAAAAGCTGAGTTTATATCATGGCGTGAATTCTGAATTGAATTCTCTGACAAAAGTTTTGAGAGTGCTTGAAGTATGCAGAATTTGTGAACAATTTGAAAATTGACATAACGAGTTCCCTTAAGAAATTTTGCAAGAGTCCCATCCATTGATTCAAATGGAAAAAGGGAATATCCCCACAGTGGACCACAATTTTTCACGCTTTCGACAAGGTGCAGAAGAAGGTGTGAATTATAAGTCATATATTCCGTCCTATACAACTTTTCATACTCTTGGAGATATTTTTATTGCGATAGCAATTATATGGACACTCCAAAGCAGATTTCTGCCGTCGGCGTCGCCGTCGTCGTCGCCGTGAGGTTCCGTATGACGTCAGTGGAGATGAAATCGTCGCCGCGCGCCGAACGCTGTATGTGCGAGTGAAGGGCGCGAGGGACGCGCGCTTTCACGGGGAGTGAACGCACGGCGAAGAAAAAACGCGCGTTCTGCGCCGTGCTCCCTTAAGGGCTGCAGAAGTAGGCGTCTCTTTCCTCCTTTACAATCACCATATGTGTAGAACAAACGCGCCGTCTTCCGACGCGCGAAAGGACGTGGCGGGGGGGGAGGGGGAGGGAAGGGAGGCGACGTTTAGCTGCGGCATCAAGTGCCTATTTATATCAGAGGCTCCGGCAACAGTCACCAACGCCGTACGCATTTTGTGCGAACGCGGGCAAAACGTCGACGGCGTCGACAACAGTTCTGCGTGTTGCCGGTGCTGCTGCATGTCCAAGGTTATACACCTGATAAAGCTACTATCATTACTCCGTATAGCTCTCTGCAAATTTGCTATCGCAATTGATGCTTCGCCTTTCAGGTGAAACTGCGACAACTTTTTTCATGTCTTTCGAATTAAACAAGTTGATCCATGGAAACTGCTGGCCCGAGAAGGTAGTGCATCATACCTACAAAGCGCATCCAATTGCAGTATTCTTTTTCTGGAATGTAATTCTTGTGCACAATTGGTGAGTAAAATAGGAGCCAATTTATCCACTCAGCTGCTTTCCAGTCTTTGATATCCAAAAGGGATCTTGGTAGCCTTGAAATTTCCCATGTTGGGGTAAGCGAAAGAAAGGTGCTGTTGACATCATTAAACTCCTGACGCAGCCTGAATGACCGGCAGCGCCCTGACTTAAGCCACATGAACATTGTTGCTCTTACGAACCCAGAGCAGACCGCATGCATGTAGTCTACAACAAATCCAACTCCAAATGAAAAAATGTAAGTAGACTCAACACACTTGGTCCTCGATGCCACAGCTCGGGCTTTGTTCATGCTTGGCTTTATGGGCATGGTAGTCAAAGAACTCGCTAGTCCTCAGCTTCATTGCTGAGTCACTAGGTGGATATACACGACAACGTCCACTTCCTTTCTTTACGACCACTCCTGGCTCCTCACACCACGCACAACCATTTAGCCCATTAAATTGGCTCATGTTCATTATGCTGCACCTTGCAACGCTGTCGACAGTACATGGCCCTGGAAAGGCTTTCGTTGTGTAATCAATGCCATCTTTGTCTGACCACATCAGACCATTGCATGAAAGGTGATTCATGGCCTTCACAAAGGGAAGCAAGAAACAATTAATGTCTGGTTTTCGGCTGTCGACCCACAGTCCAGCTAAAAGTAAATTGTGGACGCGCTGTTTGTATGGCAGCTCATTTACCATAACAAAAAGAGGCCACATGCTAACTTTGGAGCTCTCAAATAATGGCACACCATCAGTGTTAAATGTCAATGTGATATCACCTGATGTAATGGGCAGCCTATGGTAAAGCATACTTTGTGTTATGTCAGCAACATCATAAAGCAAGGCAGCTGGTTCTTTTTTAAGATGAGCTGACATTAACAGTTCACGCAGTTGAGTCTCCAAATCTAAGACCAGAAAGAAAGATGATGCCTTCGTCAGTGCCTGAGTGGTACGACCAGAGTTACACTTTGGACAAGACACCTCTGCTGTGTCCGTCAGTTCTACGAGATAGCTTGTACAGTTGGGGCAGTAAAAATGCTGTACATACATCTTTTCAGCACCACAGAAATGCTGAAAGAAAGAATACTTTGTTGTTGGGTAGGAAGTTCCTGCTGGCAAGTGGGCAGCAATGAGCTGCACCAGGCTTTCAGTCGCTTCATTTGAGCAGCCATGCCGTAGGCTATGTGCCATCACCATCAGGAAGCTCTCGGCTTTCGTCAGCTTTACTCCAGCAAACAAAGGTTCTTCCTAAGAAGGGACAAATGACAATGTGACCTAAAATGGTATTGCAACAACGACACATATGCATTATAAATAAGACGGCCTTACTTTTGTAGTTAATAAATTGGAATGAGATGTATAGTATGGGGAAGAGGTACGTGTATGTGCCACTCGCTTGTTAATGAAAATGTCTACACTGGCTCACTTCCCTGCCTTTCTTTCCCTTTTCCTCCTTCTTGTAATAAAACATAATATATATATATATATATATATATATATATATATATATGTATATATATATAGTTCAAAAAGCATGCCATATTCTATGGCATGCTTATGTAGGGATATGCATATTTCCGCAGCATTAATTCGAAATTATATTGCTGTTTATTACTTAATCTTGTCATTAAATCTTTCACTTATTTTATATTTTATTTCATTTTTTTTCACACACACACATAGAATTTGTATAAAATACGCCTGCCGACAAACACAAAGAATACCACGTGTGCAAAGAATTCAATGCATTGCAGTTCGTTCAACTCGGAGGTTAGTGGAGGTCACAGTGCAGGAGCCCTTTAAGCCAGGGAGGGTGTGTGACCGTCTTTGTGGTCAAATACTAACCTGGCAGCAGCGACCGCTCGCATCCCTTTTGTTAATGTGTTTTTCACAATGCCACTGTATGTACACGCAGCTTTGTACCCCTTTATGGCACCACTGTACATGCCTGTCGCTTTTGATGTACCTTGACATGAGCCATCAGATGTGTTGCCACTCAGGACGCCACCAAATCCCGTCAGTCATGCCCGCATGCTTTTTGTTAATACGTTTTCAAATCCCCCTCCATGCACGCCCAACTTTGTACTCCTGTACATGCCCGTCGTTTCTGATATACCTTGACATGAGCCATCAGATGTGTAGACACTCACGACGCCACTAAATCCTGTCAGTGATGCCCGCATGCTCTTTGTTAATACGTTTTCAATAATCCCACTCCATACACGCCCAACTTTGTACCCCTGTATAGCACCACTGTACATGCCCATCGTTTTGATGATTTTGACATGGGTCATTGCACGTGTTGACATCCATGACGACGCGAAATCTGTGCACACCTGTGGTCATGGGCTACTCACGATTTAGAAGCTTGTTTTCACAGCCTTGTTGTATTCACTTTTTTTAATAATTCCACTCTGTGCACGCGCAGTTTTCCATTTACGTGTTCGTTGTATTCTTTTTTACTTTGTATATATATATATTTTTTTTCCACTTTGTATTTTTTTTCTTGTCTCTTTTCACCCTTACCGCAAAAAGGTATAAATTGAGCTCTGTATGCTTGAACACGCACTCTTGATGAAGGACGGACCCCGGCCGAAACGTCAGTAAAGTCTTGTTATGTTTTTGCTACGTGCTTCTATTTTTTATATATATATATATATATATATATCAGTGAAGTAAAGAGTAACCGGAGCCGGCACAGAAGTAGTTAAAAAAATTGAAGCACGTAGGAAAAACATAACGAGACTTTACTGACGTTTCGGCCGGGGTCGGGCCTTCATCAAGAGTGCGTGTACAAGCATACATACCTCAATTTATAGCTTTTTGCCGTAAGGGTGAAAAGAGACAAGAAAAAAATACAAAGTGAAAAAAAATACAAAGTAAAAAAGAATACAACGAACACGTAAATGGAAAACTGCGCGTGCACAGAGTGGAAGTATTAAAAAAAGTGAATACAAGAAGGCTGTGAAAACAAGCTCCCAAATCGTGAGTAGCCCATGACCACAGGTGTGCACAGATTTCGTGTCGTCATGGATGTCAACACCTGCAATGACCCATGTCAAAATCATCAAAACGATGGGCATGTACAGTGGTGCTATACAGGGGTACAAAGTTGGGCGTGTATGGAGTGGGATTATTGAAAACGTATTAACAAAGAGCATGCGGGCATCACTGACAGGATTAGTGGCGTCGTGAGTGTCTACACATCTGATGGCTCATGTCAAGGTACATCAAAAGCGACAGGCGTGTACAGTGGTGCCATAAAGGGGTACAAAGCTGCCTGTACATACAGTGGCATTGTGAAAAACATATTAACAAAAGGGATGCGAGTGGTCGCTGCTGCCAGGTGAGTATTTGACCACAAAGACGGTCATACACCCTCCTGGCTTAAAGGACTCCTGCACTGTGACCTCCACTAACCTCCGAGTTGAACGAACTGCGATCCATTGAATTCTTTGCACACGTGATATTCTTTGTGGTTGTCGGCAGGCGTATTTTATACAAATTCTATGAGTGTGTGAAAAAAATGAAATAAAATATAAAATAAATGAAAGATTTAACGGCAAGATTAGGTAATAAAAAGCAATATAATTTGGAATTAATGCTGCGGAAATATGCATATCCCTACATAAGCATGCCATATAATATGTGTTATAGAACCGTCACGAAATGCATGTTCATATGTATAACTATACATGTGCACACACACACCCACACACACACACACATATATATATATATATATATATATATATATATATATATATATATATATAATTCAAAGGACAGGGGAACGGAGTAAAAAAAGAGAAAAAAAGAGAAAAACACAATAACACGGCTTTACTGACGTTTCAGCCGCATAGTCAAATGTCAAAGAATGACAGCCGGAAATGAAGGCGCACACCTTTTTTACCTCAAAGAAACCAAAAGTGATAGAGATAAAAGTATATGTGCAACGATAAGGGGCTACGAACTTGCAAGGTATAAAAACGCGGATAAAACACTAAACGGGTAAAAAATAAAGTTTGCCAGCACTTTCATTGATTCCACAAGTGACCGCTTTAAATTTATGAATCAGATAGAATTCTCGAAGCTCGCTTTCGTGGTGGGAATGAAAACCAGGTTGAAGGATTGTTGCGGTGATCTTGTCAAATGAGTGGCCTGGAATGAGCACGTGTTTTGATAGGGGAAAAGATGAGGAAGAGTAGCTGCGTGGCACTTGTGGTTGTTAAAGCGATACCGGAACGGCGTTTCAGTTTGTCCAACCTACTGTAATTTGCAAACAGAACATTCGAGCAAATAGATACAGTTGTTAGTGTCGCACGTAAAATTACCTTTAATTTTAATTTGGAAATTGGAAGCAGTGCTTTTGGCAATACATGATGTTGTCATGTGTGCACAAACTTTGCACCGTGTTTTCTTGCATGGCTGGCAACCCGCAGTCTCAGGAATCCTTGTTTTAGATGACGTTAAGATGTCATGCAGATTACTGGACCGTCTGAAGACTACCCGTGGGGGCTCTGGAAAGATAACTTTAAGGTGATCACTCTGTGCTAGTATGTTGAAATGTTTTTTTAAGGATTGACGAGACATTTGGAACCGATGCTGAGTGGGTTAGAACGAGGGCACTTTGTTTCTGAATGGCCGATTGTTTTTTTGCACGGAACAAATCCTTCCGATTTAGCGCATCGGCGCTTTTAACGGCATCATCCACAATATGACATGAGTATTCCTGCTGAATTAAAGCTTCGCGAAGTTGTTCACAGTTTTCATAGAAGTCCGACTGTTCCGAGCAAAGTTTTTTAAAACGGAGCGCCTGACTATATGGTACACTGGTTTTCCAGTGTTTTACGTTAGAACTTTTAAAGTGAAGATAACGATGCCTGTCCGTTGGTTTTCTGTAAAGTTTAGTGGTTAGTTTGTTGTTAGATAGGGAAACTGTAACGTCCAGAAAGTTAATCGTAGAACGAGAGTATTCATGCGAAAAAGAAATGGATGGGTGGGCGGTATTAAAATCGGCTATAAACGATAACAGTTCATTTTCACCATGAGGCCAGATCAGAAAAATGTCTTCTATAAACCGCTTATAATAAAGAGGTTTTAGTTCGCGCTTGCCAAGAAAGTCATTCTCCAGAACAGACATAAAAATGCTAGCATAATTAGGTCCAATGCGAGTGCCCATTGATGTGCCGCTTATTTGAAGGTAGTGTGAACTATCAAATTTAAAATTATTGAGCTGTAAAATTAATTTCAATAATGTAGACAGTGTGTCACTACCAATGGTTTTCTGGTCATCAGACGATCTGTCATAGGCATGAACAACTGCCTGAATGCCATCATTATGGGGGATGTTTGTATAGAGTGAGACCACATCTAATGTAACGAGCAGGGAATTTTCTGGTATAAGGAGGTCGTCGATGTCCAACAAAAATGGTTCGTATCTTTAAGATAAGATGAGAAGGTACATGGAAGACTGCTGATTATTACATCAACGTAGCGCGAAAGTTGCTCTGTGACAGTGCCAATGCCTGAAACAATAGGGCGTCCGGGACAGTTTTCTTTGTGCATTTTAGGTAGTAAGTAAAACCTGCCCGGGATGGGACTGAGTGGGTCGAGTGAACCTACTGCGTTATCGCTTAATTGCTTCGCTTTTACGAGACCTTTAATGGTGTCTTGGACTATTGTTTTAAAATTTGTGGTAGGATCCCCGTCTAGACGCTTATAGAAATTCTGATCATTTAGCTGTCTCTGGGCTTCGTTTATATAGTCCGTTGTGCTGATGATCACCACGGCACCTCCTTTGTCCGCTGGTTTTATCACAATGTCACTGCATTGGCCAATGATGCGATAGCTTTCCTTTCCTCTAATGAAATATTTGGCTGAAATGAATTTTGGTTTCCTAAGCTTTAAGGACGTCACGTTGGACGGCGGCAATGTACATGTCTAGGCATTTATCACGCTGGGCCGGAGGGGTCCAACGTTTGCTAGAAGGCATAACTGGTGGCGTGTCAGAAGTGGATGGGCGGTCGTGGAAATATTCCCGTAGGCGCATGTTGCGTGAAAAGTTTTCCAAATCTTTAGCCAATTGAAAGTCGTCATATCCGCCGGTTGCAGGACAAAAGGTTAGGCCCCGTGACAAATGCGAAGTTCATCCCCAGTTAGGCTCTCATGGGAGAGGTTAACCACGTTAGAAAGAGGCGGCGGGCTGTGCTCTAGCCCAGGAAAGGATTTTATCGGAACCACCTTTATTACCTGCCTTGGAAACAACGAGCGGTCCACACCATCACGGAGCAACTTTTTACACTTTTTTTTCGTGAATCTCACTTAGCTTTTTTTATTTATAAGCTTCTAATTCGGCGATTTCGTGCGTACTGAAATCACTACTGGCGCACAATTGTCGTTCCGTATTTAGCGAGTCCTTAAAAGCCTGCTTTGCTCGGAACAGTCGGACTTCTATGAAAACTGTGAACAACTTCGCGAAGCTTTAATTCAGCAGGAATACCCATGTCATATTGTGGATGATGCCGTTAAAAGGGCCGATGGTCTAAATCGGAAGGATTTGTTCCGTGCAAAAAAACAATCGCCCATTCAGACACAAAGTGCCCTCGTTCTAACCCACTCAGCATCGGTTCCAAATGTCTCGTCAATCCTTAAAAAACATTTCATCATACTAGCACAGAGTGATCACCTTAAAGTTATCTTTCCAGAGCCCCCACGGGTAGTCTTCAGACGGTCTAGTAATCTGCATGACATCTTAACGTCATCTAAAACAAGGATTCCTGAGACTGCGGGTTGCCAACCATGCAAGAAAACACGGTGCAAAGTTTGTGCACACATGACAACATCATGTATTGCCAAAAGCACTGCCTCCGATTTCCAAATTAAAATTAAAGGTAATTTTGCATGCGACACTAACAACTGTATCTATTTGCTCGAATGTTCTGTTTGCAAATTACAGTACGTTGGACAAACTGAAACGCCGTTCCGGTATCGCTTTAACAACCACAAGTGCCACGCAGCCACTCTTCCTCATCTTCCACTATCAAAACACGTGCTCATTCCAGGCCACTCATTTGACAAAATCACCGCAACAATCCTTCAATCTGGTTTTCATTCCCACCACGAAAGAGAGCTTCGAGCATCCTGATTCATAAATTTAAAGCGGTCACTTGTGGAATCAAGGAAAGTGCTGGCAAACTTTATTTTTTACCCGTTTAGTGTTTTATCCGCGTTTTTACGCCTTGCAAGTTCATAGCCCCTTATCGTTGCACATATACGTTTATCCCTATCACTTTTGGTTTCTTTGAGGTAAAAAAGGTGTGCGCCTGCATTTCCGGCTGTCATTCTTCTTTGACATTTGACTGTGCGGCTGAAACGTCAGTAAAGCCGTGTTATTGTGTTTTTCTCTTTTTTTCTCTTTTTTTACTCCGTTCCCCTGTCCTTTGAAATATATATATATATATATATATATATATATATATATATATATATATGTGTGTGTGTGTGTGGGTGTGTGCACATGTATAGTTATACATATGAACATGCTTATGTAGGGATATGCATATTTCCGCAGCATTAATTCGAAATTCTATTGCGGTTTATTACTTAATCTTGCCATTAAATCTTTCATTTATTTTATATTTTATTTCATTTTTTTCACACACTCATACAATTTGTGTAAAGTACGCCTGCCGACAACCACAAAGAATACCACGTGTGCAAAGAATTCAATGGATCGCAGTTCGTTCAACTCGGAGGTTAGTGGAGGTCACAGTGCAGGAGTCCTTTAAGCCAGGAGGGTGTATGACCGTCTTTGTGGTCAAATACTCACCTGGCAGCAGCGACCGCTCGCATCCCTTTTGTTAATATGTTTTTCACAATGCCACTGTATGTACACACAGCTTTGTACCCCTTTATGGCACCACTGTACACGCCTGTCGCTTTTGATGTACCTTGACATGAGCCATCAGATGTGTCGACACTCACGACGCCACTAAATCCCGTCAGTCACGCCCGCATGCTTTTTGTTAATACGTTTTCAAATCCCACTCCATGCAGGCCCAACTTTGTACCCCTGTACATGCCCGTCGTTTCTGATATACCTTGACATGAGCCATCAGATGTGTAGACACTCACGACGCCACTAAATCCTGTCAGTGATGCCCGCATGCTCTTTGTTAATACGTTTTCAATAATCCCACTCCATACACGCCCAACTTTGTACCCCTGTATAGCACCACTGTACATGCCCATCGTTTTGATGATTTTGACATGGGTCATTGCACGTGTTGACATCCATGACGACGCGAAATCTGTGCACACCTGTGGTCATGGGCTACTCACGATTTAGGAGCTTGTTTTCACAGCCTTGTTGTATTCACTTTTTTTAATAATTCCACTCTGTGCACGCGCAGTTTTCCATTTACGTGTTCGTTGTATTCTTTTTTACTTTGTATATATATATTTTTTTCCACTTTGTATTTTTTTCTTGTCTCTTTTCACCCTTACGGCAAGAAGGTATAAATTGAGCTCTGTATGCTTGCACACGCACTCTTGATGAAGGCCGGACCCCGGCGAAACGTCAGTAAAGTCTTGTAAGTTTTTCCTACGTGCTTCTATATATATATATATATATATATATATATATATATATATATTTTGCCACCTGTAGGTAGTGGGTCGAGGGCAAGAGTGGGTCGAGCCCAAGAGAAGAAAGAAGACCGCGCGCTCCTTCTCTGCTCGAGCCAGCCCCGACGGTCGCGTCTTCCAAGAGCCAGCTGCTCTACGTTTATTAAACCTTCAGGGCTACTTCTCGAGGCTCGTGACAAACTGGTGGAGGTGCGGGGTAAGCGTCTTCACGGATGTTGCAGACCCCTCCAAGGATCCGCGCTACGAATCCAGTGCCTGTCGACACTCCCGTGCATCGGGCCAGCCGCAGGATCAGGGGACTGTCTCCAGAAGTCGTCAACGCTACAGTTCCCACCACATCAACCGGTATGACCAGCGCTTCTCTTCAAACCGCCCCAACCGGTACGGGAAGCACGATGTCGAACCGTTACACACTTGAGAGCCCACGGATCCTGAAGACGTTTCATGGCACATTGTTCGAAGACGTCGAAGACTGGATGGTCAAATACGAGCGCGTGGCCTCCGTGAACGAATGGAACGACACGGAGAAACTCCGACACGTCTACTTCTACCTGGAGGATGGCGCGCGTACGTGGTTTCAGAACCGCGAGGGGCAACTGACGTCGTGGCGCGAGTTTTGTCGTCAGCTTTTGGAGACATACACCAGTCCTGATCGCCACGAACGAGCGGAACGTGCGATTCAGGCCCGCGTCCAGTTGCCAAACGAAACTGTGACCACTTACGTCGAAGACATGACGCGCCTCTTCCGACGGGCCGATCCAAGAATGACGGAGGAGAAGAAGTTACGTCATCTGATGCGCGGGGTCAAGGAGCAACTCTTCGCTGGCCTCGTACGGAGCCCTCCGCAGACGGTCGCGGAGTTCTTGTCCGAGGCCGTGACTATGGAAAAGATGCTTCTGCATCGCTCGAACATATATGAGCGGCAAGCGAACAGCATGTCTGCTGCTGACATTTTCACGGCCATAGGAAGCAACGGTGACTGTCTGCGAGAACTCATCCGCTCTGTCGTGCGTGAAGAGTTGCAAAAGGCCGCCGTAACACCGCACCCTACGGTAAGCTCCATAGCGAGCATTATCAAGGACGAAGTGCACCAGGCGCTCCGTGACACCTTGCCTCCTGCTAACGCTGCGGCAGTACCTGTTGAATATCCGCGTGCGACCTACGCGGAAGCCCTGAAGCGCCCTTCTCCCTCTCCGCCGCGGTTCGTTCGTGCTCCTCCTACGGTGTCAATTCAGTCGGCGCAGCCGATGTCGTACTACGACGCTGGGTATACACCGCCGCCGGTTGTTCATGCCGCTCCATTTGCCCACCATTCGGAGCAAGCGGTTCGCTACGTCGACGACAGACGCCCGCCCCCTCGGAAGTCGGATGTTTGGCGCACACCCGATCATCGGCTTCTGTGCTTCCACTGCGGTGAAGCTGACCACCTGTAGCGCCAGTGCCCATACCGGCGCCTTGGGATTCGCGGCTTGTCCGCATACTCGCCGCCACCCCGATACGGCCAGCGACCCCGGGACATTGAGGACTACCTCTCTCAGCAGCGCTTGCCACCGCCTGCCAGGCGGGAGTCGCGATCGCCGTCTCCCAGACGATTTTCACCTCCGCCCCAGCGCTATTCTCCCGAGCGGTCGACCAGTCCCCGCCGGGAAAACTGAGGCGATCTTTGGGGGCGAGGTCGCTGACGGTCGAAGCGCTGAAGACCTCCGACGGACGCAGTTACGGAAACACACCGATCCGCCATCACCTGCAGCTGAACGAGACGACCGGCTTTCGCTCGATATACCAGTGACCATTGACGGTTATGCCGTGAGTGCTTTAGTGGACACCGGCGCAGACTACACCATACTAAGCAGGAAAATAGCAACGCAGCTGAAGAAAGTGATCACGCCCTGGCATAACTCGCAGATTCGGACGGCTGGCGGCCACGTTGTTACTCCGCTGGGCGCCTGCACGACTAGAGTTGAGATTCAAGGATCTACATTCGTTGCGAGCTGCCTTGTCTTACGCGAATGCTCCCGCGACGTTATTCTTGGGGTTCACTTCCTGCAGGAGTACGGCGAGATTATCGATCTGCAAGAGCATCGTATCACTTTCTCTGCCGCACGAGCAGTCGACGTGCAAGACGGCCAACGGCGCGACGACGTACTCCGTGTTTCGGCAGACAGTGTCACGCTTCCTCCACGTGCCAGTGTCCTCGTCGACGTCACATGCTGTGGCTTACGCGATGGCGAAGCGGTGGCCGAAAGTAACTTGGAACACCTACTGAAGCAAGGTGTTTGTGTGCCTCGAAGTGTTATACAGATTCGTGCTGGTCATTCGCAATTGCTTGTTACCAACTTTAGCTACGAGCACCGACACCTGTTCCGCGGCACTTCGTTAGCGTTTGCTGACGCAGTAGCAAACGTTAACAACTGCTTCACGTCAGAAGTAGTGGAGACAGCAGACACGTCTCTGAGCCATCTCGACATCAATTCTGCACTGTCCACCGATAGCCAGACAGCACTGCGCAAGCTCTTGCTTGAATTCAGGACCTGGTTCGCACATTCTTCCAAGGTACGCCAGACTTCGATCACTAAACACAGGATCATCGCGTACGAAGACGCAAGCCCGATACACCAGCAGCCTTACCGCGTGTCGGCAAAAGAACGCGAAGCCATACGTACGCAAGTCCGCGAGATGCTTGACGATGGCGTCATCGAACCTTCTAACAGCCCGTGGTCGTCTCCGGTCGTTCTTGTCAAAAAGAAAGACGGAACGCTACGCTTCTGCGTCGACTACCGCAAGCTCAACAACGTGACTAAGAAGGACGTGTACCCGCTGCCGCGTATCGACGACTCGTTAGATAGACTACGGCGTGCCCACTATTTTGCTTCTATCGATTTAAAAAGCGGGTACTGGCAAATCGAGGTAGACGAACGCGACCGCGAGAAAACAGCCTTTGTGACTCCAGATGGGCTCTATGAATTTCGAGTGCTTCCTTTTGGCTTGTGTTCAGCCCCGGCTACTTTCCAGCGAATGATGGACACTGTCCTTACTGGACTGAAGTGGCAGACCTGTCTTGTGTACCTGGATGATGTGGTCATCTTCTCTGAAACGTTCGAGCAGCATCGTCACCGCCTACGGAGTGTGCTAGAAGCCATCCGATCGGCAGACCTCACACTTAAGCCCGAAAAGTGTCACTTTGGTTACGAAGAGCTCAAGTTCCTCGGGCATGTAGTAAGCGCCAAAGGGGTCCGACCCGATCCCGACAAGCTTGCCGCTGTGGCCGCGTTTCCAGCTCCTGCCGATAAGAAGGCCGTCCGGCGCTTCCTGGGTTTGTGCGCCTACTATCGCCGGTTTATTAAAGGCTTTTCGAAGATAGCGGAACCCCTGACACGCCTTACGAGGGACGATACGCCATTTGTGTGGCATAATGAGCAACAGGCGGCTTTTGCTGAATTACGACAGCGCCTGCAGTCAGCACCCGTTCTTGCACATTTTGACGATGATGCTGATACTGAAGTGCATACCGACGCCAGCAGCATTGACCTTGGCGCAGTGCTCGTCCAGCTTCAAGATGGAGTGGAAAGAGTTATAGCGTATGCCAGCCGCTCCCTGTCCCGTGCCGAGGCGAATTATTCGACTACGGAGAAAGAGTGCCTCGCGGTCGTGTGGGCGATCATCAAGTTTCGCCCCTATCTCTATGGTCGTCCCTTCAAAGTAGTGACGGACCACCATGCCCTCTGTTGGTTGGCAAGCATGCGCGACCCTTCAGGACGACTGGCACGGTGGAGCTTGCGGCTACAGGAATTTGACATCACCATCGTTTATAAGTCTGGCCGTAAGCATGAAGACGCTGACACGCTGTGCCGCGCACCCATTGATCCTGCCAGTCAGGAAACAGAGGATGGTGACGGCTTCCTGGGCGCCATTAGTTCGTCGGACTTGAGCAGACGGCAGCGTGACGACGCTGAGATTAGACCGATCATCGATCATTTAGAGGGCCGCGACACAACCATACCACGCCATCTGTCCCGCTCGCTGACGTCCTTCTGTCTGCGAGACAACGTGCTTTATAAGAAGAATGCTCGTTTGACCAGCCGTGCTTACCTCCTGGTGGTTCCAAGGGACATGCGCGACGACATCCTCTTCGCTTTCCATGACGAACCGACATCTGGTCATTTAGGCTTTTCACGAACACTCGCTAGAGTAAGCGAAATGTACTATTGGCCCGGGCTTTCAGCAAGCGTCAAACAGTACGTTAAAGGCTGCCTTGAATGCCAGCGCCGCAAGACACCATCCGTTAAACCGGCTGGCTTACTTCAGCCAATTGAAGCACCTCACACGCCTTTCGACCAAGTCGGCATGGACATTCTCGGACCGTTTCCTCTCTCGGCCGACGGTAACAAATGGGTGATCGTCGCGACTGATTATTTAACACGCTATGCTGAGACGCAGGCGATCCCACGAGCCACGGCCTCAGAGGTAGCGCAGTTCTTCATGCGCCACATCGTCTTGCGTCACGGTGCTCCCTCTACTGTAATAACCGACAGAGGGACAGCTTTCACAGCGCAGCTTATGGACGAAGTTTTTGAATTGAGCAACACCAGGCATCGCAAGACGACCGCGTACCATCCGCAGACCAACGGACTTACCGAGCGACTGAATAAGACTGTCACAGACATGCTCGCAATGTACATCGACGTTCAACACAAAACCTGGGATCGGATCTTGCCTTACGTGACCTTCGCGTATAACACCGCCGTGCAAGAGACGACGCGCTTCACGCCCTTTCGCCTTCTCTACGGTCGCGAAGTCCAGACGATGCTGGACGCTATGCTGCCGTGTCAAGACGCTGACCAATTGACAACTGACGCCCAGGAATTTGCAGAGCGTGCTGAGGAAGCTCGGCAGCTCGCGCGGCTGCATATCGGCCAGCAGCAGCAGGCAGACGCACGACGCTACATCATCCGCCACAGGGACGTGTCCTACAACCCCGGAGACCAAGTTTGGGTGTGGACCCCCGTTCGCCGTCGTGGCCTCTGTGAAAAGCTTCTGAGCCGGTATTTCGGTCCGTATAAAGTACTCCGCCGCGTCAGTGACGTAAACGACGAAGTTGTTCCGGACACAACACCGCAGACACGGAGTAGGACACAAAGACAACCGACCTCAGACATAGTTCATGTTGTGCGCATGAAGCCGTACATTGCGCGTTCATAATTTTTTTGTTTTAATTTTTTTTCTCTCATTCCCTTCTTTGTTTCTACTTTTCATTTATCTTTGGGAGCTTGCTTCTTCGTTCATTGACTGTGCCGGCGTGACGGCTACTTTTTTGTGTGTACTTTCGCTCTGCCTGCCTTCCTCTTCTTTGTCTTCTACGCCTATTTTTTTTTTAGCATCGAGGCGATGCTTTTGTTCGGAAGGGGGGATATTGCCACCTGTAGGTAGTGGGTCGAGGGCAAGAGTGGGTCGAGCCTAAGAGAAGAAAGAAGACCGCGCGCTCCTTCTCTGCTCGAGCCAGCCCCGACGGTCGCGTCTTCCAAGAGCCAGCTGCTCTACGTTTATTAAACCTTCAGGGCTACTTCTCGAGGCTCGTGACAATATATATATATATATATATATATATATATATTGTAAATTTAATCGTAAGTTTAGGCTCCATCAAGAGTAATTGACCATGTAGGCCTGATTGATTATATGCCTAATAAATCGCCAGACACATGGTAAGAGAGAATTAACAGGTGTAGGAAGGCGCGGAGGGAAGAAATAAGTATATAGTATTTAAGCTGTTAAGCAAGCAACAACCCATGGAGCAGTCCAGGTTCTAGCTAGCTCTTTGGTAGGCCATTACTGCCGAATAATACGGAATAATGACACGTTGTTACAATTAGCAAAGAAATACCCTCAGAGATTTAAATATAATCATGCCTAGCCACCAAACTGTGAAGCTACGTTCAGCTAGGTTGAGCGCTACCGCGCCCCGCGAGTTCTACAACACCAATCAGAAGCTTGCCGTGAATTTTATAACAATGCAGTGTTTGACTTAAAGTTAAATCTTGAAAATAAGATAACACCCAACAACAGCGCACGCTCGAAGCGCATAAAGAAATGCTTACCATTTCACATTTCCAGTTGTCTGAAGATGCCCCATCATTGGAGCGGCCACTTTCACAATCAGTTTCGTCAGATTCAGTAGTGTCAGACGATACTTCGGACGAACCGCTTGAACTATGCTCATGCGGAGGTTCCAAATCGCTGTCTTTGGGTCCTACAGTACCTTCTTGACCTTCGCGTGCGATCTCATCAGCCGAGCTAGGAACGTTTTCCGGGTACGTCTCGCTACTACTTTCACAGGAGCTGTCTTCACTTGAGCTCCAAACATGCGCCGAAGTAGACGGTCCAGCCGGAGGAGCTCGGCGTTTCAAGCGATATTTTGACCGGCGAGGAACTTCTGCTGCAGGGTCCCAGCGGTACTGGCTATAGTGCCTCTTTCGAGGCATCGTGAAAGCAAGGACGGTAGATCTCGTTGAATTAGGCACGAAACAACGCCGTGCTCGCTTCCGAATGTAGCGGCGAGAAGTTGGAGTGGCGCCCTCTACGAGTGACTTCACGGCCAGGACAGCGCTCGCTAGGCTGCTGCGCGCGCTCGTTCCCTTCGTGAATGCTTGGGGTATTGGTGGCTCGAGCCGTACTTATTGGATATGCCGGCTTATTTTTACTCTCATGCCTGAACAGCAGTTTCTTCTTCAAAACCGCGAGTCGTGAAAATTTTCGGCGTGGATATTGCAAGCTATGTAGAAATGAAGAGGTCTACTGGTTTTGCAATGCGTATATGCGCAGTGTCTGTCCATAAACTTTGTGTAAAAAAGAATGTCTGCAATTTCAACACACGAAGTTGTGTATGATGCTCCGCAAAACACTTAACATTCACTTAGTGCTTAGGAATGACATTGCATTTTACAAGGAAGAAAAATCTTGGCATTGGTATTTGATGTGAAAATTATAAACGCGTGTTAGAAGGAAACTGCACAGCGAATCTTTTATGATGATGAATTCTTATTACTATGGTGAGTTGTTCTAGTCAAATATGGCTACTTTATTAATGCGTAAAAATAAGAGCAAGGCGCGCACATTGCATGAAAACGTTTGCTAATATTTTCACCGTTCTGTGAAACAGGCACCCAGAAAACGCATTGCTCATGGCTGTTAACACGACGGCGCGTCACGTATATATATATATATATATATATATATATATATATATATATAATATATATATATATATATATATACTTCACGAATACCACGACAGCAACCATCTAAAAGAAAAGCTTCGTGGTTAAGATCGACAGCCTATCAATTGCACACGAGAAAACGTTTCATAGTGACCGTCATG
Source organism: Dermacentor silvarum (assembly GCF_013339745.2). Lineage (NCBI taxonomy): Eukaryota > Metazoa > Arthropoda > Arachnida > Ixodida > Ixodidae > Dermacentor > Dermacentor silvarum. The sequence continues at coordinate 147,157,308 of NC_051157.2, forward strand.
CGCTATCATGCGGTTTGGGCTTACGCAACTAAATCTACCGACTGTGGTTATGGCGAGGTACGTATTATTCGCGAAACCCATCAGTTCACTACAACTTGGAATTGAAACCATGAAGCAGTTCTTTAAGCGCCAATTGTAATGCCTATAGGGTATACTCGAGGCTATACAGCGCAGCTTAGGCTGGGCTGAAGAGGAAAATTCAAACGCCTTATGCCTCACCATATCTCAATCCTGCGTTGTATAACAACCCCCCCTCCCCCCCCCCCCCCAAACTGAGAACTATTCACTTCGTGAGTGCATAAAAGAGAACCTCACCTACCCGCCTCATAGAGAAGACACCAAAAGCCTCAAATGAATTCACTTGATTTTTCACCTCCACAGGGGAATAATGATATCTTCAATAAGCCTCATACTGCTAATGAATGAGGCTTCGGCTTCATTCGAGCTGCAGCCGTACGGTCCAAAAGGCATATCTCACTAAAAAATTTGGGCCGAGCAGCCTGTGTCAGTTCGCCAAACAAATTTTTGATGTCTGTTCCTCAAGAAACAAGCAGAAATGAGTTGAACGTGCAGCACGAAACATGAATAAATATTGGTACATTCCTTTGCGTATTCTGCAAATAGCTGTAAGCCTAATTTAGCTTTACTTCAAATTACCGCCACTTGGCATTAACCGGTGAAGAACGGCCCAATATTGAGAAGCAGTTAAAGAAACAAGTGGTGCTGGTTGAATCTAAACTGCATTGTTAGATCCTAGTGTTACTGCCGAGCGTTTCTGTGAAGAAATGAAAGGAAGGAAGGAAAGGCACGGAGGTTAACTAGTTCAGCACAACCGGTTTTCTACCCTACACATGGGGGCGGGATGCGGGGAATGAAAGATGGGGAGGAGAGAGAGAGAGAGCCCATAACACAGCACACTCATCGTCAGTCACAGTCCGTCACTCTTGCGTGAAGAAATGAAAAATTATATATTATACTATGAGCTACTCGTCATAAGCAAACACGTTTTAATGGGTTAAAATCAAGGTAAATGTAGGATTCATATGTAGGTATGGTATCCTAACAGGATTCTTATGTGCTATGTTTATGCTTTTATTAGCCACGTGCTATTTATGCTTTTTTATTAGTCCCTCAATCTCCAAAGTCTACATCCACGCATGAAAAACACACAATGGGCTTGTCCGAGCTCCTTCGGCTGGCACTGCAGCGTTGCCCTTGAGAAATAAATTGTCGTCTAGGAAATAAGCTCTTTGAAAATGTATTTGAGATGACCTTCATAAGTATACCAGCACAGGGAACAAACGGAAACACTGCAGAAGGTGCCCGGACAGCGCCCGAACGGCAGTAGACGACAGACGCGAGTGCCCTGACATCGCGCAAGCGGCGCTCGCAGCGCCCCTGTAGGTCGTTCTCGGAGAATCCGAAACTACAGTTACAGAAATGTGCAGCGCCACATTAGAGAAACAGATGCCATTAACCTAAATAGAATTGAATGTAGCGTAAGTTAAGTACCTAATGACATTCAATATTTTACAAAATTTCATATTATATTTTGTAACGTTAATTAAAAAAGCAATGGGAAGAACTTACGAGCAAACTGCTCATCGGCAGTTGCGTATACGCCGAGCTAATCCCGCCAAAACCAACCCGTGCGGTGCGAAGGTTTTGTGCTTGTCCCCTTCTCTCTCAAAATGACTCACATTCTCGTGAAATGGATCGAGGAAGACAAATGGGATGTATATCCCATTCAATCGCTGGCCGACCCGCATGTAGGACTGAGGCTTTTGGAAGACCAGAGCGCATTCAGGGAATTGCGCGGGACGGTTCAGAACATACGCTGGAGCGCAAGTGACGATCCAGCGCCGGCAGAGCTTCTCTACATAGGTCAGTAGTATCAGCTTTCTAAACTGTATTTTATTTTTGTATTTTGCGTGTGTTATTACAGTACTACCTGTCTGGTGCTTGTTTCAGGTGAGCCACGGCATTTGGAGCGTAAGCGCGCCAAATTGGCCGCAGGTATTCGGATCGCCGGTACCCCACCCGCAGCAGTGGTTGACGAGGCAGCAGCCTCTTCTCGAGTGCGTGTAAGTTGTGTGGTGCACTGCAACATATAATGTGTTGTTACCGTACTTCATGGTGCATGACACAAATGAAACAGCAAGCACTAGCCACAGGAACCGTGCCGCGAGACGTGCGTTATCCCCGGTTGTGTTCCTGACAGTCGTAACGAAACTTTGTCTATGCGGTGTTCAGTTTGTCACCTGCTGTCGGCCTGTAAAAATGAGCTAGGCTCAATTTGAAATATGCGTGGTGTTTGGAGCTATTAAGGTGGGCTGGAAGTTTCATTGTGCAGGGAGGAAGTCGACTATAGTCATTTTCCATTATTGTAGCATTGAGGTCATGTGCGTAAAGTTGGACTAGTACAGTAAAATCTGCCTGCGTTTGTGACTGACCAAAAAAGAATTTTTTTTCTCTTTCAAAAGCCAACGTAAACTGCGGCACCGGTAGTTTGCTGTGGCAGGAAATATTGTCGCGGACAGAAAAGTGCTTCACAAAATTGCTTCAGAAAGACTTTACCACCTTGATTAAAGTAGAACAGTAGTGGAAGTAGAAGGTCAACGAGTGATATGGCATGACGTGGTCTCAATACCTTGTGTAGTTACTAATCTATAGGTTAATTTAACTTCAAGTAGCAGTTTGAATCACAGCATAAATTGCAGCTCTTGCTATCGATTCCTCATAATTACATCTAAGAGGTCATGCTTTATTAATTTTCTCCATGAAGTTTACTGGTTCATGTTCATTATTCTTTGTACAAAAAGTGCATGCATTGAGATAGTTAAGCAGGACATACAGCATGAGTTTGTTTTACATTCCTATTACAGCCAGTACCAGTTACAATGTCAAAACACACTGAACAGGTGAGGCATTAACTAGAAGGTATTCGCTCAATAATGGTGGTCATTGTATTTGTCTATGCTTTCCATCTACCCTGGTAGAGCTTGTTTTAATTAACAATGTGCTTGTTTGTCTCAGATGCCACCTGTATTTTAAAGGCGAAGCATTTCTGGGCGATCATTTGCTACTTTGACAGTGTCTATCTTCAGGGTGCTTTTTTTTAGCTGCACCAAGTTTTTAAAATTAGAAAAATGTAAATCTTGGTCACGTTATATTTACCATTCGAGTGTACGGATTGGCGGCCTCTAGATACAGAGCAATTTCCGCACTTACGTGCGTAATTAGCGAAGTTACGCTAATTATCTTTCTAATTATCAACAATAGGTGGCTACAGCAAATGAGTACTTTGGGGCCCGTCCTCGACACTACCTAGCCCAACGATAAAATTTTGAATAGCGGAGTTCATGTGGGAGCTACGCGAACAATTAGTTCCCCGTGACAGGCTGCTTGAAAGTGAAACTGGCCGCAAAAAGAGCGTCTGTGTCGTCGATGTCGCCATCCCCCTGCCTTTCGTCACGTCTCCGACGTCACCGCCGGTCCGGCCCAACGAGCAGCTTGCGTTATCTCCTTGCTGTCTGCGGCGTTGACCTAACGCTTCAATGCCGGCAAGCTGCCAAATTTACTTCGTCATTACGTCGGGCGCACGTAACCCTGTAGCGCTAACCCCGCTCCTTGGGCTTTTAGATACTGCAGGCACGGCGTCATATCAGTCTGTAGCGTCGACTGCGAACGCCGCACATAGTGAGGAGATAACGCAAGCTGCTCGCGGGCCTGACCTAAAGCCCCTAAGAAGCCTGCCAAGGGGAAACAATTGGTCGCGTAGCCCCCACATGAACTTCGCTATTCAAAATTTGATCGTTGGGATAGGTAGTGTCCAGGACGGGCCCCAAAGTACTCTTTGCTGTAGTCACCTATTGTTGATAGTTAGAAAGTTAATTAGCGTAACTTCACTAATTATGCACGAACTGCGGAAATAGCTCTGTATGTAGAGGCCGCCAATCTGTACACTCGAATGGTAAACATAACGTGACCAAGATATGTATCTTTCTAATTTTAAAAATTTGGTGCAGCTAAAAAAAACTCTGTATCTATCTAGCCGCCTACGTCTTTGTGCTCTTATGGTCGTTTCGTTAACTTGGTATGTACCAAAATTGGCATACTATGACAAGAGTATATTATGAACACAAATGATATGTCATGACATGTAGGTCATGAAACAGCTGTCTATGTCTTGGTGCTCTCATGGTCGTTTCGTTAAGTTGGTAGGTACCAAAATTTGCGTAGTATGACAGGAGTGTATGATGAACATTAGTGATAGGTCATGTCATGACATGTGTGTCATGTAGGTCATGACAATGACCCAGCAAAAAAGGCTAAGACTCAAAAAACCACTTAAATGGGTTCGGACGTGGGTACTAAGTGAAGAAAACATTAAAGCATTATGGTAGAAGTCATGACCATAACTCAGCAAAAATGACAATGGCTCAGCGAAAAAAGATTAGTCAAAAACCACTGAAATGGGTTTGGACGTGGGCAGTAGGTTAAGGAAAAGGCTAAAGGTTGATGGTCAAAGTCAGTCATGAGCATGGCTAAGGCTTTCACCTTAAGGTCTCTTAGGTGTAGCTAAATGGACTCTTGAGGACTCGTGACATGAACATTATGACATGCATGTCATGTAGGTCATGAAAGAGCCGCCTACGGCTTGGTGCTCTCATGCTCGTTTCGTTAACTTGGTAGGCTCCCCTCCCCGCACATTGCTTCGCATAACATCGATTCCCACAGGGCGTGGGATCTGCTGGCTTTTTTTCTCTGTACATTTTCTGCTCCTTGCTTGCTTAGTGGCATGGTAAGTGGTGATCCGAACAAGGGTTTGCAGGAAGGTAGAGGCTTGCAGTGATCTACAGGTGCTTTAATAAGGGATGTCTCTGGAGCCAACAATTTGTACAGGGGCCTTCCTCTGGACAAAGTTTTCTGTCGTAATGATGACTTTTGTTGAAATGTTGACTCGAGACATCCTGTGTATCACTACCGTATTTATTCGCCTTTTTTCCAGAAATGTTACCCCTAATTATCTACCAACCTATATTCGTGATCAAAGCTAGCAAATGTACCGAGCTAATGGAGTTCCACTGTGGAACAAGGCCGCCGCCCAAGCCGCGAGGGTCAAGGCCACAAACCAGAATGCCCCGGCGTGCATGTTGATACATTACGTTGAAGCTGCAGTCACGCAAAACAAATATAATGGAAATAGGAAATTTGCGGCAGTTAAAAATCCAACAAAAGCAGTGGCGTAAATAATAAGTCACAATGTTCCTGGTTAAAGAAACACACTTGTTTATTGGTTGTCAGTTTGTTTTCCCTTTGCGGTGCCATTTTGCGATCATGTCTACGTGACGGTTTGCATTTGCTGTTGCGTGGCTGTGTGACGATGTCACGTCGGCAGAACTACACCGCTGACTTAAAGTGTCCAGGGGTACCTTTTGCCGAGAACTCCAACAACTTCGCCACTCAGTGCAAGTTCATCATGAATGAAAAGCTGATTAGGGGTTGGAGAAAGCAGCGGGAGCAACTTTTAGCGCGCAACGGGCGGCGTCGTGCTTTTCGCGGCACAGCAATTGGGAGGCATGGTGCTCTCAAGAAAGAACTGAGGCTTCATGTAGAAGACAACTTTCCTGGCAGTTCTGACCAGTATGTGGCTTGTGGCAGCGACTAGCTGAGCCGAGCATATTGTAAATAAAGGAGTGTCATGTTCTAATTTTTTATGTTTCTCAAAAGATATGGGTCGACCTATGTTCTAATAATTTTTTAAAATTTCTCGGAGAGCATAATATATAGGGGTCAACCTATATTCGTGCTCGACCTATTTTCGAGTAAATACGGTCTAGTTAGTGGCGATGGAGTTCGCTAGGGATGCACATACAGAAATACATGTGACCGCACTCGATTATCTGCCGGCAGCCAAGAAAGATGGCAAAATGGTGAGCACAGCCAACAGCAGCAAATAAGTGACAAGCTATCTTGACACCGGGGGTCAACAACAGATGTCACTGATGTAGCATGCAGCTTGCAAGCTCTAGACAGCTGTGTCGACGTCTGTACAGCAGCCATAGAAAATTTGTCTTGTCAGAGTGAAGCCTCAAGACAACGTGTAACTGAGCCTACATGTACTTGCAGTATCATTTTTAAGAGATGGCCGGTAGTGGCCTCTGGTCTATTAAACACACAGGGGCTTAATGCAAAAAACAGCAAAAATCACTATTAGCAGTCGAGTGTCTACTTCGCACCCTGTGTCGATCAGCAATGATTCTTTATTGCCTTTCGCCTCAATTTGATGTTTTTGAAACGTTATTAACTCTGTTGTATTTGCCTTGTTTACCTTTTTACTCACCCTGCTTGGACCTGTACAAGGTTTGCAGTATTGAATAAATAAATAAAATAAATAAAATGCTGCTTGTGCATGGACTGCTATCCTGTTCATGTTCATTATATTATGTCTAATGCACATTAATAAGTGTTTTTTGCTATGTGACTATTACCATTGTTTAGCTTCATGAAATTGCACATTTCAGGAATTACAGGACACACCATGCTGCACCTGCTCAAAGCGTGTGCAGGAGCTCGAGGAAGAGAATGAGCTTCTGAAAAAGTGTTTAGATTTGTCGGCACTTACGAAAGGTAATTTGATGAACATTTGCTTACATATTTATGAGTACATGATGAGTGCTGCTTGTAGCTAGACGGCATGTGTGTGTTTGTTGAGTAGTTTGCTGTCATGGTGTGGAAACTACATATGCCCTACCCATAGGAAAAAAATATTTCGAGGTTTTTTTGTTGGCTGGTCTTTCTGCAATTGCATTGAGGCAGCTTTAAAGGAGCCATGACGTGGTTGTCCAACTATTCTCAATTTACCACCATTAAAATAGAGGGGCCAATGTGCACCAAAGAAAAAAAGAAAATGGGCGGTTATCGCTCATTTTAACCCGAAATTTTAACTTGAAATCTTTTCCCCTAAGTCCTTCCCATCAACAACGACCACCACTTTGTCCTGGCATTTGCGACATCAAGAAGTGCAAGGCTACTCCTTTGTCATCTGTTTTGAGATGCCAAAACCATTTACATGCCATGTTGAATTGTTTTTGATACGCTCTTGCACATAACTACAGAGCCAGGGTGTTGCCAATATTTCATGCGAGAAAAAGCGCATAAACCAGAGAATGCCTGCAAAAACTATTTTGGGTGACAGCTGAGATGCATATGGGGAAGTACCCTGCACAATACCACTCACAATTACCATTCAGAATACACTTTGTTTCGTCACTTGCCAGTGCTGTCAGGTTGCTGTATGCTTTAAATGTGATATGACAAATTTATTTTAAAATTTTCTGTCACACTGAATGTGGACGAATTTTGCCAGCTTGTTGTAAGACATATATTGTTTGGTAGCGACCTGCAGCCGCGAGTGAAGACCTCTACCGTGAGGCTGTCTGATCGGTGACTGGGTTATCTAAACACACTTGTGTAGGAGAGCTCTACTGACGCTCTGGAATCGCCAAACTCCAGGACACCATTCAGGCTAGAGCAGGAGTCGCGCATCGTTGGGAGTTTCCCCAGGGCTGGCTGAGTGCTGCTCACTTTTGATGGGTTGAACATGGCTTCCTTGCCAAGCAGCAATGTTCCCCTTTCTACTGGGACACCGCTATAACAAGACAAGCAGCTGTGATGTGACAGGGCATTAATGAGACAGCGACATGAGCACAACAGAGATGAGCCGATTGAGCCACGTGGTTGACTGAGACCCTGGAGTGGTATTTATAGACATGTCCTGGGACCCCACATTTTGTATACCTGCCCTCTCCTTCGTAGCTACAGTTCTTACTGACACACAGCTATAGCTTCAGCCACCACCCATGACCAGATCTTTCAAATTGCAGGCAAAAAACGGAAGACGCTTTGTCGAGACTAAAGTGTGAAATGGCGGAAGCGTGACACCATTGCGAATGGTGATTTGGGGCGTCGGAAACACCACAGAGGCACACAACTCGCAGCTCGCAACAGTGACACCGCGTTCTGGGAGACCCGCTGCGTGACTCTATCTCTCTCGCTCTCATAGCTCGCAAAACCTCTACCTCGCAGAGCAAGAGTGTACAAACGCCCCAGCTGTGGACGAAGACGACGACGCTTGAACACAATCATAGTTCGCATAAATGCATTGTCTGCAGGCATGACTGTATAGCCTAGTGGTTACGACGCTCGCCTTGGGAGCGGGGGTACGCTGGTTCTAATCCTGCCTCGGCAAGAAATTTTCTTTTCTTTCTTCGTAGTTTCTTGCTACGTGAGCCAATCAGGAGGCGCACACCTGTGCCTAGCGACAGTGTCGTAACAACAAAGAGGTGACCAATCAGCAGGCCGGAAAGCTGTGACAGTTTCTGCTAACGGCAGATGAATTTGACAATGAGCCATTAAAGGCTTTCGCCTTGATATACTGGGCCTGGAAAGTGCTGCTATCCAATGCAGAGCATCAGCCACAAGATCTACGGCAGCAGTTTAGTGTACACAGACTCAGCGGAGGCTGTGAAAGCTTTGGCTGGCCCACTGGTCAAACACTTGTCGCTTTGTGGTCTATCACATCAAGCTTTTGGCTAGAACCATATAGTGTAGGGCTGGCGGGCACAATATCTAAGCACAGGTGGACTGGGTCCTCGGGCACATGGGCGCAGCGGGAAACGGCACTGCCCATGGAGCAGCATGTGTGCTTCCGAGAGTCTTATCTTGACCACGACTACCTGGTTGTTAACGCTCCTCACATGCTGGACCACTCGGAGGTATGCGAACACTTCAAGCAAGAGGCCAGGTGATGCTTACACTCAACCATACCACCAAAAAACCACGCCTTGCCTCATGGTCTGCCACGCGAAGGGCAAATTCCCGTACACCAGGTGCAAGCTTGTGCCACCTAGACTGGACGTACTACTTGCAAATTGGAGGCACTTTTGGGGGAACTCCTTCGATGATACCCACGCGATGGTGTTCATATAGACGGGAATGTTCTAACCATGTATGGGTGTCCTATAGATGACTGCCCAAATATTAGACACTTGTGTAAATGTTCAGGCCTCAATATAATCCGGGATAAATGCACGCCCAAGGCTGTGGGAACCCTTAACGACTGGCTATACTGTGCAGGCGACACACGCGGCAATCTAATTGCGCTGTGAAACTTTGTCAAAGAGGCTGGCCTGCAGGGTCAATAATAATATTGATGTACTCTTCCCTTCACCCCACTAAGGCCTCAGGTCATTATGAGTGATTAAAGATGTATTCCTCCATTCATTCATATCGTTTAGCATGCAATGCATAATTCAAGCTAGAAAAGTTTGTTAGTTGGTTAAATTGGATTTTATGGTGCAAAAGCGACTTAGGCTTTGCTGTGCCAGTCACAGGGTGGTAAAGTCATGGCACCTTTAAGGTTATGCGACCACTCTTCAAGTACCCAAGTTCCATATAAGAGGGCATCTTTCAATTTAATTTTTGAGAGGGCCCTACACGCTCCTTTCCTTATCTAAAAATTATACTTGTACCTTTCTTAATTGAAAAGTAGGACTAATCTGTAACCAAACTCCATGTGAAATTGCAAGAAGTCGATACACCTTTACAAATCGGTTTCGCATTGGTAACAATTCCTTTACTTTCTTTGCCTCATACTATGTTTTCAAGTTGTAGAATTTTGCTCCATGTTAACTGGGCAGAGGCTCCGACAAGGGGGCTGTGCGACATCTGGTGAAATGCATTTGTATACATTATGCTGGGTGTCTGCCCAACTTCATCCTCGAGTTCTATGACATCCTCTGCTACTTTGACTATAGAAACCAATCGATTTTAGATATCTTGAGACAAAAGAACTTAAACTGTACCTATGAAAAGCTTGCCTAATGAATGACCACTGTCATTACTTTAACCCTTTCAGTGCCGAATCTCTTTAACATGCAATGCGTAATTTAAGAAAAAAATTTGGTGTCATGGCCTTTTTAAGAAAGTCCTGTTCTTTTGATGCTTTTAACTGATTAGTTTGAATATGTGGAGAATAGAGCTGCAAATTCATGAATACCTTGCCTTGAGGTACCTCACACTTATCGAGAGAGGAAAGAGAATGCTGATTTAAGAAACGCAAATGCTGGCTTAAATGCTCCTCTGGCCTACTACTACTACATTGTGCGAGAGTAAGGAGAGAAAAGTATGGGGTGATGATTGGTGTAAGAGAACATACAGATATAATGTTAAAAGGTTCAATACCAGCACGGACTTTTCGAGCATTCAAGAAAATTAAGTACTTGTATAATTTCATTAGCTGCTTAGTAGATGTTTCTTGGCATTTATTGTTTGTGCTCATTTACAATCGACAATCTCTAAGCTATGGTGGTCCTTTCGTTAAAAAATGTTTAAATAAAAGCTGCCCTGTGTTTAAACACCAACTGAAGCAAACTGTTACTTTGGGTAAATTGGCAATAAATGTATAGTACATTCTATTGAAGCAACTTTGGCAAAGCTGCAGAGCTGGTAATTGTGTAACTTTATTTTTGGAAGCCTGTACCTAAATGGGCACTGAACCGCCCCTCGAGCTTTGTGAAAAAACAGTCCACGGACAGCATATGTTGCTGTGAACATCTCAGCCAAATTTTGCAGTCGTGCGCGTTGCGTGGAGCTTGCAAGTGGAGCGCCAAGTCAACTTTTTCTCAAATGCTCTTTTGCACAGAAGCCTTCTCATTCTTGTCGGTCTGCCTTATTTTGTAATATTGCAGATTCCCATGCATGGCTGCTATTGGCCAATAGCTGACTTTAGCCAAGAAGGGTGTTTGGATTATTGCGCTTCCTCCTAATTTCAGTGTTTATTATGGAAGCATAGACAGGCTGAAGTAAGCGAAAATCTGCTTTCAAATTATTGATAATAATTACAGACTTCCCAAAGAAGCCGACTATCGTCTACTCATGCTCGGCCACAGCCGCCTGCGTAGAAGTGAAACTTTGGCCACCCTGCTTATCGGTGTCATAGCTGTCGGGTCTCGCTAATTTCTACTAGTTTTGAACACTCAGCTAGCCTCGAACCACGTGAAACTTAAGGTCAGACCACATGCACTCTTGCCAGCATGCGCTCACTCCTGGCTGCTTCTCGTTAGACACCTTAACAGACTTCGCTTCATCTTGAGTTATTTGACAGCGCTTCAAAATGCGGAAGTTGGATGTGGCTGCTATTCGTTGGGCAAGTCGAAGCAGGACAAAACCCGTCCACACCACGAAGCACGGCAAGACTTGAGCATATGAGCGCCTGTTGGGCGCCAAGTAAATGTTGCGCATATGCACTACAGTTGCATGTAGCTATACTGTCTGCTGCGGGGTGTTGCGACGAGTCCGCTCACTGAGGACAACTGCGGTCGTGGGAGGCGCGACTCTCCGAACTGGACTTGGGAAGCCAATTGGCGACCCTCGACCAGGCCCGGCGCGCCGCAATAGCCAGTTGGGCCCTGGAAGAGGGGCTCCAGCCACAGTGACCAAGCACGGTCTTAATTTAAATAAAGTTCTTTCTCTCTCTCTCTCTCTCTCTCTCTCTCTGCGTTTGGCACGTCGTAGGTTCCAAAATCGCAAGTAGTGGTGTCTACGTGAACATGCAAAATTAAATTTGAGCTGCGTGCCACATGGGCGTTTAGTAGGCGGAGCATTGTGGGCATGCTCTGCACCGCTGTAGTGTTTGCAGTGCTAGGCATTGAAGGAGCATGAGCACCAAGGAAGGGATGTTTGATTGCCAATAACTCCGCTACTGCTAAATGTATTAAAGTATTTTTTGCAACAAAGTACTTCTGAAATAGTCTATTTTAAATTGAAATGCATTTCTCCACTTTGATAAAAATTGGTTCAGAGCCCCTTTAAGCACATGTGCACGCACCTCATGGTTAGCAGATATGTAAATCCCTGTGCGTCACCTCCAAGATTTTTCCATGCATCGCAGGCGGCACCTAATCTTGGAGGTTATGCCAAGGAATCACGTGCTACGAGTTATGCCTCACTTTCAACCAGCGATAATGGTAGCATTTTTTCAGTATCGGTATCAATAACGTCTGCTTTTGCAAGCCTTTTGTGATGCCTTCACTTATATTTAAAATATAAAATTTTGCATGGAGATTGCTATGAAGCTAGGCTTTTCGTGTTGCCCAAAAGTTTGTTACAGTTGGCTTTTTAAAAACTGGTAGTACAGTGGTATTTGTATTGAACTATTTATACTCTTTGCAAATGCGTAAAAGTTGTGCCAGCAGCTGCGCTGCTACAAGCTAATCTTTTTTGCTCCAATAGCAGGAATTGTTAAATTTCTCTGTCCATTACAGACGCCGCCAAAATGGCCAAGCGTCTGAAGTTGATGACAGAGGTGAAATAGAGAGAGCAAGCTGTGGTGCCCAGTGTTAAGGTATCCAACACTTGAATTGCATTTGTAGTAAAATTGTTTTGCACATTGATTATACAGGAATGAACAGGCGACTACTGCATTGCAATAGCTTAGCTATAATTTTTTTTTCACTTTCGACTGCAAGCAGACGAGGCTTTTCAAACAAATTAAACTTCAGTAATTTGCAGCCACATACCTGGAATGGTAGGTTATTTGTACTTTAAGATCTTTGTATGCATTCCCATTGTGATCTTTGTGATCATAGTAATCTTTAAGATCTTTGTATTCTTTCCCATAGTGGCACCCTAAGGCTTACACATAGTAATGCACCCATTCATGCATATTCCTTATGCGTCGGGCGGTGTGTGCTCTACTTTAGTACCATAACCCAGTTGGATTGTTGAAGTTGTTGTGTGTCGTTTGTTGGAAGATGCACAAATTGGAAGTACTGAAAGCGCTGCTGCATACTAATACATAGCAAAATTCTCCGTGCCAGAGGTTCATAGATTTATATCTAGACGAAAATAATGTTCCTGTGTAATTATACCAATGGTATGATCTGTTTTACAAATCAGGCTTAGATCTGTGGGTTCTGGAGCAATGCTGTATTACTTTCTCCAATTGATAATCATATATATATAAGGTTCTCTTGTTCTTGCCACTTGCGCTTCACTTTTGTTGTGTGCGTTTTAACAACTCAAACCACTACAGCCATTATTTAAAGTAGTCGCATGATGCTTTCAAGATTTTGTTTTATGTGTCCTGGACCTTAAAACCTTGGATACATATTGGCAAGCGTCAAAGCACCCTAGATAATTGACTTCTTTGAGCCAGTTTCGATTTGTTTTGCCCAGGAGATGTACGGGTCCTTACATTTTGACACAGAAGGTGGTCACATGGGAGAAGGACATTGCAGCATTTTGGAACTTGCTTCAGCTCACTCAGTGGTTCCTTATCCTGCTACATTTGACTGCACAAAACAGCATAGCAGACCAAGTGAGCCGAAGTGGTTGTGATAGCGTCGCAATGCTCTGCTACCACATGGCCACCTTCTGCGTCATGATGTCAAGACACATACACCTCCTGGGAAAGAAAACTGAAATCAGTTCGTCAAAATGCTGTTATAGTAAATTTTTAGGCTATTATTATTATTTAAACATTATGCAGCACTATAGAGGTCTAGGACCTTCATTTAGCCCAAGAAATGAAAATGTCGTACCAGTACTCACTCAGTCCAGAACTCTAAATTTTTTGTTCCCACAAATTATTTAACTACCCTGCAAGATGCAGGCAGGGCCCCTCTGGATCAGTCAATGCATACCATCTTCTATACTGGTGATCCCATCGTAATGAAAATCAGTGGTGCATTTATCCTATCATTGAGCCAAGTGTATACCTTGTTCTTTATTAAGGGGACACTAAAGACACCCTAAATCAACCTAAAATGATCAAGCATCTTTTCAAATCTTCATTTCAGATAATTTCATGAAGCTAGGTTGATTATTAGATAAGAAAATGAAGCTCAATGTTTCCCAAAACTCTAGCGCTGATGCCTCATTTGACATCATGGATTTCAAGTGCTCTTACGAACTTGGGTCGTTTTGGCCCAGTAAATGTTCTTGAAGCTTTCTATTGTTGAGCTTTGGCTCTTTTGTAGTAAAATGAGAAACGGCTTTATTTGTAAAAGAAAAAAAAGTAATCCCAAGCAGGACACCATCGAAATGTGACGTCAGAGCAAGCTGGTGCGTGAACTTGAAGGCAGCAGTGCCACCAATATTTTGTCTTGTGCCTTTTAGAGATAACTGTGCCTCTTGTCACAGTACCCGTGAATCTTTTTTATTGTGGAAAGGTCATTTACAAATACGTCTGAAATTATTCCCTTTAGTGCTGATCTGCTGTGGTTGCTTAGTGGCTTTGGTGTTGTGCTGCTAAGCACAAGGTCATGGGATCAAATCCCGGCTGTGGTGGCTGCATTTCAACGGAGGCGAAATGCAAAGCCATCCATGTACCGTGCACTGGGTGCAATTTAAAGAACCCCATGTAGTTGAAATTAATCCCGAGTCCCCCACTACGGCGTGCCTCGTAATCAGATCGTGCTTTTGGCCGTAAAATCGCAGAATATAGAATTTAACTTCTCTTTAGTGCTCGTTTAAGCTGTAGCATTCATTAACTCTGCAAATATCACCCTCAAGGTGTCCTCCATAAATATTTAACAAACATTATAGATATGTTTCTACAAAAGGTGAGGCATATATGGCTACTGTCATGGCCTCATTAGTAGTAATGCACCACAGATGGTCTTCAGTTTCTCCAGTGTTTCCTTTCACATGAAAAAAATTGGCAGTGCAGCCAGCCTTTGGAGATGATTGGTGATGCTAATGCGATTACCATTCTTTCTTACATTTGGTGTTTAATTAGTGATGATACTTGATGAGGATTCTTATGATGGTGAAACTAACGAGACAGAATTGTGAGACATTGGCCAGGGATACTTGCTTCTTAACATTGTGCTTGTGCAAAAACCTGGGTCCACTCTGATCTGGTGCAGCTAGTGCTTTACGAGTTGATTCATTTCATTGATGAGGTGGTGGTTGGCACACCCTGCCTTTGTGGCTTATGTACACTTTGTACAGCTGAGTAGAATCTCAGATTACTTCTAGGGCACAGCAAACGAATCCGATGTGTAGTAATTACGTTATTGCAGGCAGTCTTCCTTTTCAGATCCCTACTGATGTTTACCGACATAAGCAGCAGTTACCCAAGTTGGCGCAAAAGATGTACATTAAGAGCGGCACATTCCCAGGGTCACGTAGCCAGTGACCCAAGCTGGTCCAATGGCTGGTTATGAACCATTTTCTCTCAGCATAGTAGCACGATGCTTTACTCATTAGACCATGGACTATCCAGTAACCCAAGTTGGCAGGAAAACGGTTAGGCATAGGCACCCCAAAGTATGTGAAGTATCCTAAGAATATCTGAGTTGCCTGAATGTTTTGGATACTTTGGTTTACTTATATTTATCTTGTTTGTGCTGAATAAAACCTTGTTTTTGTGAAGCATGTGATATCCAAACATCACAAGAAACTATGAAACTAGTCAAGTAAAACTGGCGTTCTATCTTCAGAGTACGGCTGTTGTCTAAACATGCTTAAGATCCTAGAAACAACATTGCTATCATTTACTGAAACGTGCAGATCGACATAGGTGGAGGAGTCCTTGTGGAGGAGACAGTTCTGGCCCAGCTCACAACGGCCTGCCATGGGGGGCCAGGGAAATTCGCAAGGACCTTGCTGCGCCATGTTTTTACGGAGGAGGAGCTAGTCGGCCGCTCACTCTTTGGTACCAAAAATACCAAGGGGCAAAAAGAGGCCCTTGACTCGACCAGGGTCAACGCTGTGATAGGTAAGTACCCTCCATGCATTCCAGTTGCATTCTTGTATTGAGTTGGTATTTAAAATTAGCAACTTGCCGTTAGCATAACAAATGACTTTCAAGTAGCCTGTGTCTGTAACTGCATGCTAGAATAGCCTACCATTTGTAATGCCAGTTCATATGATCTCAAGTGACACATATATCACAAGAGAGACAGTAACCTCCACAGTCAAATGCTCCTAAACTTTAAAAGCTGCTTCAACTGCTAGAAGTTGATAGCACCAGTCAAAATGTGCATTTGTGCATTAGTAGGGCTACTTGAGTGTGATTGCAATGAAGAGTTCTCTGTAAAGCATGCTACCTATCTAGTGGCATGGGAGTATGTGCTTAAGTAGCCTGAAAGTGTTATTATACTATAGGAATTATGAAAAAGCTATGCTCAAGTACAGTTATTGCTAAACTCAAGTGACAGCATGGCTACAAAACTTCAGCAGTCAAAATGGCTCTCCAGGTTCTGTAATGCAAAACACAGTGGTTTGACCTATTTTAATTAACAGAACACATTGAATTATAGTTGCTCCTGTCTTGAAGGAGGTCCGTGTGGTGGCAGATAGTAACCTTTCAGCAGAAGGAGATTAATTGTATGCTTGGTGAAGTGCACCAATGTCATGAGTCGGACGCCGGCGGTACACGAAAAAGAAGACGACGAAGATCGCTGAGCGTTCCGAACGGCGCGAGCGCTCGAGGCACGCGAACCAAGGTGTGGTCGAGGCAGAAGCGAGGCGAAGCACCATTATCGACGTGGCTCTTGGACGGGAAGGTCGCTTCGTCAGCTATGCTCTGACGACGGGAGAACGGAGAACCCGGCCACAATCCCGGCTGCAAGAATCCCTCTTCCTCAGCCGAGCCCGATCAACCGATAATCACCGGGACACCGGGCCGCCACGCAGATCGACGGAGGGCGAAGAACGCTTCGGTAGGCCTAACCAGGCAATTGACACGTCAGCGGCGGCTACCGGGGCACCAGCCACGTACTCGGTCAGGTCAACGGAACCGCGAGTCGTCGGAACTTACGGCATCAGCGACACCCCGAATGAATACGACTTGGACCCGACGATAGGAACTTCAAGTTGACGGTCCGTACGAACCCGCATTTCTGCTTTGCGACGCAGCTAGGCCGGGGCTAGTGTGGCCAGACTTTGATGAGTCAGGGCTTTGACTGACTTAGAGACTTTAAGACGGAGCTAGGCTCCGAAATCGAAATAGAATATTTGTTGGTAGTTTTGTATTTAGTCCGAGTTTTGTATTTCTCACTGAGCGAACATTGTTGTTAAATTATGGCTTTTGTTCTGTGTGCGTCGTGCTTTTACCGTCCTTGTACATATTAAATCCTTGTTTGCTGTGCTGCTAGTCGTATCTCTCCTCCCTCGAGGGTAATGCCCGTGCGCAACCCTCCTGCTCCCAAGTAAGAAGGTGACAAAAATTGGCGAGCCTGCCAGGATACGGCCCCCAATTTTTGTCACCTTCTTACTTGGGAGCAGGAGGGTTGCGCACAAACATTACCCTCGAGGGAGGAGAGATACGACTGGCAGCACAGCAAACAAGGATTTAATATGTACAAGGACGGTAAAAGCACGAGGCGCACAAAACTAAAGCCATAATTTAACAACAATGTTCGCTCAGTGAGAAATACAAAACTCGGACTAAATACAAAACTACCAACAAATATTCTATTTCGATTTCGGAGCCTAGCTCCGTCTTAAAGTCTCTAAGTCAGTCATAGCCCTGACTCATCAAAGTCTGGCCACACTAGACCCGGCCTAGCTGCGTCGCAAAGCAGAAATACGGGTTCTTACGGACCGTCAACTTGAAGTTCCTCTCGTCGGGCCCAAGTCGTATTCATTCGGGGTGTTGCTGATGCCGTAAGTTCCGACGACTCATGGTTCCGTTGACCGGACCGAGTACGTGGCTGGTGCCCCGGTAGCCGCCGCTGACGTGTCAATTGCCTGGTTAGGCCTACCGAAGCGTTCTTCGCCCTCCGTCGATCTACGTGGCGGCCCGTAGTCCCGGTGATTATCGGTTGATCGGGCTCGGCCGAGGAAGAGGGATTCTTGCGAAGAGGACCGGAACCACCATGAGCAGCAGCAGCCGGTCCCAGGACCTTCGCCTGGACGTCTCCGAGGTCTACAGCTACACCTGGACCTTGCCAGCGTCACGAGCTTTGGACCGGGTTCTCCGTTCTCCCGTCGTTAGAGCATAGCTGACGAAGCGACCTTCCCGTCCAAGAGCCACGTCGATAATGCTGCTTCGTCTCGCTTCTGCCTCACCACACCTCGGTTCGCGTGATTCAAGCGCTCGCGCCGTTCGGAACGCTTCGCGATCTTCGTCGTCTTCTTTTTCGTGTACCGCCGGCGTCCGACTCATGACAGCCAAGCATTTTCTTACATTAAAACCTGGGCTAATGCTGCCTTTTGCACAATAATTATGCCATAACCTTACTCAATGCATTGCTGTGAGAACAATAGCTGTTAAGTTACGTGGCATAATTGTTTGGTTGTTTCGATCAAAGCAACAATAGGGACACTTGCCAGCTTCGTTGTCAACATTGCTATGCTTAGCGATGTCCATTCATTATAGGCACTCAACCTATTTATTAACATGCAATTCATCACATTGTATTCTAAGATGTGACAAGAACAAATGCATTTGTTTGAGTTTTCCCCATGTTTAAATAAAATGAGCAGCACTGAATAGGCTCTTGGCAGCTACTGTCTAAAGCTTTTTCCAGACCATGAGACATGTTCACAGCTCCCACTCAGAAATTATCGGAAGTGTCTCCTGCTTTCTTACTTCAAGGGCGCACTTGCCTGTTTACAGCGTTACTATCAACCAGTGCTCAAGTACTATGCGTTTACATTTATAGAAAAATTGAATGGGCTTTGTAGGTGCTCATGTGCAACCCTTTGAGGATCACATACTTCCTGGAATTATGTTCCCCAATTTAAGGGTTATATTTTTATTGTGGATTTAAGTTCTTCAGAGTGACTTTTCAGAGGAAAAAATGGGCAATTAATTTTTTACGTCACAAAGTGACAAAAGTTTCTTAGTGTCCGCAGTTTTACAGCATGTTTATTGTAGCATGCAGGACAAACTAGCATAACCACATTTTTAAATGTAGTGACTTCACAAAACATTAAACTAGGGGAAGCAGGAATACTCCCAAACTACTGCGGTGATGGGCACCATAGAGCGAAGAGAAAGATCAGTTTTGGAGGAAGCCAAAAGGCGACAGCCTAATCAGGATTTTTGTAGAAGTCACAGAAGGTTGCAGAATCTGTAACGTGATGCTAGGTGACACTTCATTCTGAAAAGGCATGCTTTTTTATACGTTCTCTCGCCGCCTCATACGTATGACCGTGACCACACGACTTGTTTCTGCCATTGTACATGCATGGCAGTGACCCTCAAAGGGTTAGCGAAGCCAGTTCACTTACATATTTCTCTCGGAAGACTGATCATCTGTTTGTATAGCTGTCATGTTCTGCCTGTGTTAGCGTAACCAGGTTGGCGCGCAACTGCAGTAAATACTCGTTATAACCAGTATTTTCTTTAAAGTAAAGAGGCATAAGAATGGCCATTATAAGGCAAGAAGTGCATTCCAGTAGCATATGAGCTCGTAAATCAAATTCTAATATACCATACTCAATTCTGGTCGCATAACCGTATTTGGAGCAAGTAAAAGTGCAACGAAGTGCTGCGCATTTTAGTTATGAAAGTTGAGATGGATGGATGGATGTAAAACTAATGAAAATCCTGAGGTACGCGACTCAGTGAGCAGCGGGCCACTCCCACGTTGGGACAGTCAGGCCATGCCCGACTGCCGCATCGTGGGCCCTCTGGACAGCCCATAGTTACGCCCCGGCATCGGGGCTCTTGATAGCGGAGAGCCACTTGTCCTCATTGATTTGTTCCATGCCTCGCAACGAGGGGGAACGCCAGAGCATATGGACTAGGCTGGCGAAGTCATTGCAGTGTCTGCAAGAACTACTGGCATAAGTGTCAGGATAAAGCTTGTGTAATAAAGCCGGGCTGGGATATGAGCCTGTTTGCAACAATCTGAGGGTCAATGCCTGCACTCTATTTAACTTCTTGTGAGGAAGGGGAAAGTCTCTCCTGCCGAGATAAAAGTTCAGAGAAATAATTTTAGTTGCCAGTAAACGTTTAAGTTTTTTCACGAACAGTATGAAGTCTTTTTTTCCGCTATTTTGTTTTAAGCAAGCAAAGTTCACATTTTTTCACATCAAGGATATTCATAAAGTTATTCTGTCACAGTGGGCTTTTTCTTTTTGCCTTCTGCATATTGTACTAAGTGAAGTCCTCCAGTGCCACTCCACTTTGAAAGCTGGTCATTCTCTGCAGTTGAACTCTCGAAAACTTTGAATAATCAAAACAAATGAAACACTTTCGTTATAACAGGGTGTACTGTATGTCACACTCTTGCATGTGGAACATTGGTCTTAAACCTCATGCTGTTTTCCTTTTTTTGCAGGCTTTACCTGTCACAAATTCCCCGCAACAAACGTGGCCTACATTAAAAACACTCTGGCCTCACTGCTTGCAAGGGACATCAAGTGTCAGGAGGAGCCCAAAGCTGTGGACAGTGCAAGTGTGGTGCTCCTGTAGCCATCAACATTAAAAAAATTATTCTTACAATGTTTCACCTGAACAGCCCAGAACATTTTTTATCATACTGTTTATCTAGTCACCTGAAAAGCCCAGGTTGGATGGTTGACACACAAGTACTGTGCTGTGAATAATAATTAATTGCACAAGTGTTGTGTGTAGTATTTTAGTAAATTTTATGTTAATTTTTAATATATTGCTACCAAAGATAGTGTTTCTTGACTATTAGGTATTTCGGGTCATTTCATGCCAAGACTTCCATGACAGCACACCATTTCAAGTTCGATAAAGTAAAAGTAGGCACATTGAGAAATATTACGAGAAATTTGGCTTCATACGTGCACCTGAAAGTGGAATGTGTTCTACTGTCAGAGTGGTTCTGTTTAAGTAAAACTACATATTAACATAAGTTCGTATTAATGATTTATTTGCTATTTGAAAACAGTAAGAATTAAGAGGTAAAAGTTTACTTAAATTCAGAGTGCAACAAAAGCTCTCGGGTCAGGCAAAGATGTGCTTTGTTCCATGTGCGCATGAAATCTGATGTTTTGCAAATTCTTTCATTCTAACTTCTTTTGTGGCACTGATCAAAACTTAAATGGAACTCACATGAGGAAAAACATTTTTTAGTCTTCCAGCAGGTCACTAATGGCCACGGTCTATCAGATAGAAATCTTAAGCAGTCAAAATAAATAAATCGCTTGGTATGTAATGACCTGCCCAGGAACCTAGTAATCATGGCAGAAAACGCAACTGGATCGTGCACCAAGCAATGCAGCACCCATAAACTGCTGTCATGGCACAACTTATCGTAATTTCCATGTTATTTAAAAGGTAGGTAATGTTTAGTAAAATTGGCACACACCATTTAACCAATAAATAAGAGTGTCTGCAGTGGGCTTATGGATATTGTGCCATGATTGCTATGTCACTGGGTACCCAACAGAGAAAGCAAGTAAATTTTTAATGTTTACAGTCATGCTTGTCTGCTTGTATATTTATTTTCTATTTATTACAATTTTGACAAATGTGTTTTACTTTAGGGCCTTTACATCTTTCTGTATTCAATTTCATGATTGTATCAAGCTGCTGGTAGTTTGTAGATTACATTAAGAAGTTTTTGATCTCAAGGCACACATGGCTGTACAGTTTAAAAATGTTTGGCTAAAATAAACACTTCATCTAGAAAAAATGGTTTTTGTCCACATCAATTTTGAACTGTTGATTTTGTGGAGTATTGACTGTGTTAAGCCAATTCAAAAATGGGACAATGATTCTGCTAGCAACTCTAGAATATGGTTTATTACAGGCTCAAGTGATTTCAATAGTGATGCTCAGCACTGCTCCAATATTTCCATGTGGTTTCATTATTGATGAAACTGCATGGTTCAATAATACTTCAATGGGGTTTCAATATTGATGTTCAACACTGCTCCAATAATACTTCAATGGGCTTTCAATATTGATGTTCAACACTGCTCCAATAATATTTCAATGGGGTTTCAACATTGAAGTTCAACAAAGCTCCAACATTATGTAAATGGGGTTTCAATATTGGAATTCAACATATCTCAACAATATTTCAACAGGCTTTCAATATTGACACTCAACACATCTTCAACAATGCTTCAATGGGCTTTCAATATTGACATTCAACGTGGTTTCAACAATCCAACAATGACTTCTCAAATTGAAACGACTCAATGATGTTTGCACGAAATGTCGCGGGCCAATTTTCAACACCTCTCAACAAGTTCCTCAATAATGTTTCAACAAAGCCTCAATGTGGTTTCAATGCCATTTGTTGACGTTGACCAATGACTTTTCAACAACATTTCCACAATTATTTTATAAGGGACCATCTTCGGACAAGCGCCGCCGTGGCCGCGAGACGGTTCACATCAGCCGCCTGAAGCTGTACCACGACCCCCTCATCGTGTCATCACCTTAGGTCGCCAGGATGGCTCACCTTTGCAGCGGGGGCAATTGTAGTGGGGAATATGCATGTAGGCGCCGTGGGCATTGCCATCACTTTGGCGCGAGACTAGAGCTCGAGCTGCAGATGCCAACAGCTAGGACTGCGCCTAAAAAGCCACTTGCGATCCCTCGGACGAG
Organism: Dermacentor silvarum; assembly: GCF_013339745.2. Classification (NCBI taxonomy): domain Eukaryota; kingdom Metazoa; phylum Arthropoda; class Arachnida; order Ixodida; family Ixodidae; genus Dermacentor; species Dermacentor silvarum. The sequence continues at coordinate 147,179,866 of NC_051157.2, forward strand.
TTTTAATAAATCCCCCTTTCAGTACAAATATATAACGTAAATATTCTAACAATAACATTGTGCAGGAGTGGGCCGTCCAGCGGGCCAGGGCTATTGCCGAGGATCTCGAGAGATTGTTTTCCGGCGATGGACCCCTGGCAGCCTAGCCCCGGGCACCAACAGCCATAACCATTGGACATATAAAGTTTATTCCTATCCTATTGTGCGCTAATAATACAACCGGTATAAAAATGCCAAAGCCTATGTGGGCTATGTAATAGTACGCAATTATTGTTCATCCCGCAAGCGTTCACACTTAACGCTTTCATTGCGCAAACGAGAAGATGAATAAGGCGGCTCATGGTAGCGTCAAGCATGTCCCACCACTTGCTCAAGTTTTTGTTTTTAGTGGAACGCAAAAAAAACGAAAAAAAAACGTTAACTTAGGCGCGCTCGCGGGCGCCAGCCAAATTAGAGTTTTGCATAGGGCCGGCGTCCGCACGCTCGCCTTCTCAGAGTGCCGTGCGCAGAGCGCGCAGCCGGTCGGGAGAGGATCTCGAGAAGGAAAGCGCGGGAGTGGAGGAGAGTTTCGCTACTTTTCGAGTTTGCGCTTACGCTCATCCCGTAAAACGCCCAGACGCAGCTCGCGCTTGCGTTTACCCGAATACTGGTCACACTAAACACTATGGTGGTATACAGGGTGTTTCAGTGAACACTTTCAAAATTTATTTAAGGTTGCCTATGGCAGATAGCCCAATTCTGGTTAATGACCTGGTCTACTCGAAGAGGCGGACATTGCTTGTACAAAAAATTGAAATGCATAATCGACTAATCAACAAAAATTCATTATTTAAGTTTTGAACTAATCACCTGATGGGCCATATTGCAATTTACAAATTGTAGCAGTGGAGTTCGCAAGGCGGATCCACTTGTAATTATTTCTCAGGATGACACCAGTTTTGAGATATTAATTCCCGAACTTTGCGGAGAAAGGCATTGGCGTTCCAGTTAATTTTGTGCTTCATTGCATAAAGCGACGTTTTTTTAAGACTCTAACTGGAACGCCAATGCATTTCTCCGCAAAGTTCGGTTATTAATATTTCGAAACTGGTGTCATCGGGAGAATTCGTTCCAAATGGATCCGCCTTGCAAATTCCACGGCTACAATTGGTAAATTGCAATATGGGCCATCAGGTAATTAGTCAAAAACTTAATTAGTGAATTTTTGTTAATTATTCGATTATGCGCTTCAATTTCCTGTACAAGCAATGTCCGCCTCTTCGAGTAGACCAGCTCACGAACTAGAATTGTGCTATCTGCCACAGGCAACCTTTAAGAATTTTCGAAAGTGTTCGCTGAAACACCCTGCATAGTAATCCTTGGGTGTGAAGTGACGGCCGCAAAGGCGTAGATGCTGGTGCGGATCGGATACCGACAACCGGCGCTGCAGCCACTTCGATCGCATGTTTGCCTTGCAGAGAGCACGATGTCGCAGCTTGACATGTCGCCGATCGCTCCGTTTGCAGCCCACAACGCAAGGGCGAATCATGGTGCTCGCGAAAATACAGATCGAGACCAACACAGACCGCGCAGCTCGCGTCAACACGGAGCACGTTGTAACACAAGCAGACGACACTTGTTGTGTGGCGGAAGCGCTTTCAAAAGTGTAGTGATACATTTTCCTTGTGCATTGTCTTTCCGTTACTTTCTTTTTATACAAACAAATTAACTAACATTGCAACTATAATGAACAACATTTGTTCACCATAATGTACGAAAAATTATTGATGACGCGCCCTGGGCAGCCAATCAGATAGCTCGCCCTACTGACGTCATATGGTCAAATCACGTCACCTAGCCAGGGGCGGCTGAAAACTCAGTCGATTGGCGCGCTGCAATCGGTAGCGATGTCCGTTTTTAAAACCTTATAATAAATTAGACGCTTTACGCGGAACATTCAGATGTGTCAATTAAACATCAGAAGGCCCTACCCTAACGTACTCAGTACGTTTGTACAAAATCGTAAAAATCGCTTCAGGGTCCCTTTAATAAAACTAATTGTTGGGCGAGTTGGTTCATACTGCGAGGAAATAAATATACTGCGCAAAATTCAACGCAAGGACGTAGCAAGGGACACGGAGAAGCGCGATTTTCCACTGTTGAAACTAGCGCTTGTCCGTGTCCCTTACACCGTCCTTGTGTTGGACTTTGCGCAGTATATTTATTTCCTCGCGTTATTAGTGTGTCCTACGAGCGGCGTAAAACTTATACCACTATCCTGGCATAATTACAATTACAGCCGAGGTCAAATCTTGCGAACATAGGGGGAACACTTCGCCAAGTAGGTGCGTGATGTTAAATGCGTGTTGATCAAATACAGCTTCTGCAAAAACGCAAAGAAAAACATATAATAAAAATACATCTTATGCAAGTGTTCGTAGCTGACGTTACAGCTACGTTTGCCAAATTCCCAAGAGAACTGTCTGTATCGTGATCTGATAGTACGCTTACCAGCGCAGCCCATGCCATTATTTCTACTCGGCACGACTGGCGTACCCTTCCCTTTACTTTTCCCTCTTTCCTCGTGGTGTGGCTCTATAAGCAAGCGCAGTAAAGGACGCAAGCAGATTTTCGCCCCATGTCGGCCGTTATGGCCAGTGCTTCGCACACGCCCATAACGCACGGAACATTACACTCTGCATTTCACAAACATTATACCTAAAAGGAAAGGTGCAGCTTTTGGCGCAAATTGTCGTGAAGTTGTAACGTTTTTGGCTTATTTATAAGCGTTAGAATAAATATTGAATCCCTCTTTTTTTGTGTGTGGGGGGGGGGGGGGAGGAGGCGGGTTACGCGTGGTACGTATATGTATTAACCTGGTGTCCTCAGTGAACTAAACGAGGCAGGATTTTTATGTTTGGTGACATCAACGACGAGGTAATGAGTGATGTGTAGGCATAGTTCAAAGCGGGTGGGCAACTGGGGCTGTGGCAACAATTACGTATGGAAGCGCTCTAGAGCTTTGTGAGTGTGTCTAACGAAAGGCAGAATTTGAACCGTTGCACAGGCACAATTGCAAGAGCCACCGAGATGAAACTTGGCGAATATGGGTGGAACGCTATGAAAAATATATCGGCGAAGTTCAATGAGTTGGATCAAACACAGCTCTTAATCAAAATGTCTTATATCGAGTTTTACAATATCGATTTTAGAACTACAGCAAGAACGCCCGTGCGCGCATGCATACTATTGCGAGGACGTCCACAGTTCCACCTGCAGGGGTGCAAAACAACTGTATACACCCCCCCCCCCCCCAAGGCCCACTACCATCACTGGTCATCGCATGGACGTCTCGCATTATGCTACAAAGCCTTCGTCGTCGGATGGCTTTGCCGACGTGAACTGGATGTCCGCAGAAGAATCTCGCCAACTAGTAGGACTGGTTACATGTTTATATTTCTGGGAAGTGGGAGGAGTGATCATGGTAAGTACGATGTCAAACTTTATACGTTCCTAGTCAGGTAAGAAGCGTTGAAAATAATTACTGAAGCCTCATTTTTTTTCTTTTTCTTCCCTACATTCGTGCGTCATGAGACGATCATAGTTGGTTTATTCGACGTCCTCAGTGGACGCCCTCAGGTACCTGCTAAGGTACCTTAGTTATATATGCCTGCATAAGAATGACTTCTTCTTGGGCGAGTTGGTGTTTACTGAACTGAACATGATACTTGGCAGCGCAAAACTCGAAATCAAAGACAACAGTGAGAGGCGAGAGGAAAGGAAAGACGAGCGGTACACTCACCACTGTTTATTCCGAAGCAGGGCTTGCTGTATATACACAGTGATACGCATGCGCAAACACAAAAAAACGCAAAAAGGGAGCCATCAGCCGAAGGCAGTGTATTCATATTATATGCTTAGCAATCTCATTTCCGAATCATTTTGGAGTTTTGCGCTACTAAGTATCATCTTGCCTGCATAAGGAGCCTGTTATCGGTAATGTGTAGGATAATTAAGCTCAAAGTAAAGGCACAAATTACAATTTTTGACGTTATTTACGCATGCAAGCGATCGGGAGCTTTATCAATGAGTTTTACTAACAAAGCCGAATTTATCCCACTGCGAGGGGAAAACTGGAAGCAATACCGAGATCAAATCTAGCAAACACGAGGGGAGGCTTTGTGGTTAATGTTCTGGCGAAGCAATGTGGGTTGACGAATTACTGGTTTTTAAGCAATTCTAACAATGAGTGCTCTAAAGCGTTATATGCGAGCAGGGTTTCAAACAGAACCGTCATACACGGGCATACTATGTTTAAAGTGTAATTACAGGAAACTGAACATCTCATTTCAACTGCTCGAAAGAGCGCTGTAAATAGATTTTTAATTCTGAAAGGTCGCAAACATCTGCTGACGTTCGCTCTTAAGTACCGTCAAAATAAAAGACTTCCGATATTCACAAGAAAAGAAAAGAAAAAAAAGCGAACGTCAGCAGCCCTGCTGCTCCGATGTCAGCAAGGCTGCTTCGTCTTGCGTAGGCCGAGCAGCCTGCGCCCGCGCTTTCTTCTTCCGGTTGGGGCCAACTTCTTTCTGTGGTGCTTCCTGTCGCGTTTGCGATGACGTTTCTATTCTCTTCGGGCTGCAGCTTCCTGCTCGTCGGGTTCACCACTCTTCGCATCGCTTCCCTTCGCCTTGTCTTCCTCAGTTCCCGACGCCACCGGTCCTACTACCTGGCGAGATTCTTGTGCGGACCTCCAGTTGAGGTCGTCAAAGCCATCGGACGACGAAGGCTTTGGAGCATAAAGCCCGTTTCACATGGTGCGATTTTGCAGTGCGTTTTTCGCAGCTACGATTTCCGCAGATGCGAAATTCGCAATCCCGTTTCACATGGATCTACGGCAGCTGCGTTTTTCGTATACTCGTTAAGCATTCTGACTGGCGATAACGTATGAGCGAGCCGCCTCCTATTGGTCGCCTGTTTCCACCGCTACAGTGGCTACCAACGCATCTGCGTTTTTAGCAGAGAAGTTCAGCACGCCGAACATCGAAAAAACGCACGCACGAAGAGTCCGGCGGCTTATTTTCCGCAGCTGCGAATTCGCGCGTGCGAATTCGCAGACAAAATCGCACCATGTGAAACGGGCTTTAGGCGAGACGTCCTCGCGACGACGAGTGATGGTAGTGGACCTTGGGGGTATACAGCTGTTTTTAACCACAACAGGTGGAACTGTGGACGTGCCCCCCGCCAAACTATGCAAGCGCGCACGGGCGTTCTTGCTGCAGTTCTTGGACCACTAAGCGAACGCGATACACCTGCAGCGACTGAAGGCGCCTCGGCTTTGTCGACGGGCGCGCAAATACCTTGTCAGCTTGGCGTTTGGTAGCGGAGACCTTAGTGGAGTGGGAGACAGGTCGGGCTTCATGTTTTGGCGTCGAAGCGGCGGCTGTGGTTGCGCGGTCGCAGAGCGAAGGTGACGTAGCCGACTGCTCGCACGATTCGGTGAACCAGTGCCGAGCGGTGACAGAGCGTAGCTGTGTTCTTGACATGGGTCCAACGCGGCCACTTTCTCGTCCAGGGACTCAGGCTACAGCGTACTAGCTAATTCTAGTACACTCTACTCAGGCCGAGGCTGGTCGCCGCCAAACGCCAGTGCCGATCTGCCCCGTTCATTGTTTCCAGCGCGTTCCAACTGCGCGCTTGTAGCCTGGATCAGCTCACTTAGGTCAAGATGACGCGTACTGTTCAGGTACTGTAGGTCTGATGCTTCCGTGCGGCCTGTATTGGACCCGTAGTCGATCCCGTCGGTGCTCTCAACGCAACGCGATCGTGTGGATTCTAGTGCACCGCTGCTTTCTTGGCAGTCATTTTTTTTTGTCCTCGTTCTTCAATTTCTTGGGACGCCCATGGGGTCGGCGTCCCGAATGTGACCCAGTTCGAGTGGCGAACTGCGATTGCCTCCACTTCGCTTTCGGACGATTCCTCGACTGCTCTCCGGCGGCTACGACTTCCTATATTGTATGCAGTTGCGGATTTCGGCACATCGCAGCACTCTCGCGGAATGCGTATGCTGTCGGCGTTGAGTCTAAGGGGCACGCTTTGGCGCGCGGATATGCGTGACGCAGCGAAGTCCCGTTTGGTGGTCGTCGTTCGCGGCGCCAATGCTATCTCGGGATGGTCCGACGTTGGTGGTCCGTCGTCAGCTTTTCCGAAACGGTCTAAAATTGACCGTTTTGTCTTGCCGGCGTTCCGATGAGCTCCGCCCGCCGTCGACGGTTGCGCATCCGCATTGGGAATCTCAGTAGACGAGTGCGTTACCGCGTAATTAGCATCGTCCGTGTTGTGTAGGGCAGGAACGCGGCGTAACCCGCGTCGGGCCGACGGAGAGGCCGAACGCCGGGAGGGCGCGTAAGTGACGACACGCAGACAAGCTTCGACGAGACTGACGGGAGACTGCTCTCCCGCGTTTATTGCAGGTGGTTTTATGGTGGGGGAATACCCGCTATTGGTAAGCGAGGCACGGGTCACATGATCGGCATGGCCACGCCGGGTTGGTGGTAGCAAAGAGGCATGGGAGAGACCCAGCTCCCCCCAGTGACACGAATAGAGACCCCCACCGCACCGGTGTTCCAGCATGTCAAAAGGGGTCGCACAACACAACAGTCCGTTCTTTCGAATCTACCTCCCCTGTGGCTTGAACTGCAACCGGCCGAACCTTGCTGGTCCAGGAAGGGAGGCTGCCCCGGGCCAACTCCTATGTATGATGGGCTGCTCATGTAGTACGACCAGGCTTGTCTAAGCAGCCCGACGAGACACCAAAGAGAGAACGCTGCACGAACTTGAGTGGAGAAGCCCGTTGCAGTGCTGTCGAGGATACGGGACGTAGCTGCCAGCGTTGGACCCCTTCGCACAAGGTGTGGGTATGACAGTGCCGCTCGGAGTTGGGCGTCCGAGCGTAGTTCAGACGTCCAAGCAGCACATGTCATAGCGTGGCTACATGTTGTGGCCCTGCCTGAAGCATGGCACGTCGCTGTGATAATGCGCTCGCTGGTTTACGCAGACATTACACGCCTCTGAAGAGACGAGAGTTTTCGCAGGCTTAATCCTTCACCTTGCTTGCTTGCTTGTTACATCATGGGGAACACCCACTACGGGGAACTGGCTAAGAAGCCGGCGGTTAAACGAGTGGGAGGGGGGAGAAATATTGAGGAAAAAAGTATTGTGAGAGAACATTTGAAATTATCCAATGAAACAAACGATGTTAGAGACATTTTTACGATGTTAGAGACAGACGATGTTAGAGACAGCTTACCACTGTTGTTGAAAAGAAAAGTGTATGATCATTGCATTCTACTAGTAGGTGCGAGCCATGACCTAGGTTCATCATCATCATCATCATCGGTGCTAACCAATGGGGCAGAAACTTGGAGATTAACAAAGAAGCTCCAGTACGAGTTAAGGACCGCACAAACAGCGATGGAACGAAAAATGTTATGCCTAACGTTAAGAGACAGGAAGACAGCGGTGTGAATAAGAGAGCAAACGGGGATAGGCGATATTCTAGTTGGCATTAATTTAAAAAATGGAGCTGGGAAGGCCATGTAATGCATGGATAACCGGTGGACCATTATAGTTACAGAATGAATACCAAGAGAAGGGAAACGCAGTCGAGGACGGCTGCAAACTAGGTGGAGTATTGAAGTTCGGAAATTTGCAGACGCGAGGTGGAACATCTAGCTCAACACAGGGGTAAGTGCATGGAAGTCACAGGGTGTCCTCCCTGCGGAGGACATAAACATAAGCTGATGGTGATGACGAAATATATATATATATATATATATATATATATATATATATATATAAACACATGGGATTCTAACGTGCTTGGGTGTCGACGGCAGTCGCTCGGCGGTGCGCACTCTTTTTACGCGGGTCCTTGCAATGCGGCACATACGCTGTGCAAGAAAAGCACCGTTACGTTCATCTGAATAAAACTAACGTCTGCACGAAGGAATAGCAAACTTTATTCCAGAATGAAACTCTCTTGAAAAAAAAAGAAAGAACACGCAGTCGCTCGCACATTCGCGTGAAATATGCAGTACAAGTATTTTGTCGGTTCTACTCTCGCGGCCACGACGGCAGCCATTATGCGTGGCAGACTGTCGTAGAGGCTGGTGGCAAAGGTAGAGCACGCCGTCAGCCTCTGCCATTCTGCGTGTACCGCCGACCGACTGGCGTCGGCACGCAAGCGCGCTGCAGCGTGCCATTGCTTCCAGCGCCCCGCTGGGTCTTCGGAGAACCACAGTCCCGCTCATTGGCAATTGGAATCAGTAAGCATCCGGTCAAAACCTGTCATCCTCGCGGTATACTACAACACAACACCTTGCTTCCACGGGCGGCCAACGACGGCGCTGCATGTACCGGAGGCCACGCGCGCACAATGTCGCGTTTCAATTCGTGAGCACTGCACATCCCTGCATAGACCGGTCATGTATGTTCTGCCGATTTGTGCTTATATCACTGCGGCTAGGTTTACAAAACTATCTCTCTTAAAAGACTCTGCAAGACAGACATTCCAAAGAACAGACTTAAACCATTTGCGTTACCCTTGGGACAATCAATGGTGCCCCAAACGTAAATTGGAAATCTCCCTCACAAAATAACGATGCCGTTTTGCACCCCTAAATTTTCACAGCGAAGCTGTTGAGGCCAACCGTAATTTGTGGTGCGTATCAAGAAACTACCGAGAAAGAAAAGAATAAACTTTCATGTCGAGGCGGGATTCGAGCCCCCGCACCCCCGTTCCCAAGGCGAGTGTCGTAACCACTAGGCTATACAGCCACTTTCTTTTTGTTTATTACAGCCACGATTGTGGAACATGCATTTATGCGAACCGTGGTCTTCGTGACAGCAGGTCTGCCAGGTGAAGAGGTTTTAAACGCGAAGCCTTTCTTGGCGAACATTCGCTACTTTGACAGTATCTATCTATCTATCTATCTATCTATCTATCTATCTATCTATCTATCTATCTATCTATCTATCTATCTATCTATCTATCTATCTATCTATCTATCTATCTATCTATCTATCTATCTATCTATCTATCTATCTAGCCGCCTACGACTTTGTGCTCTCATGTTCGTTTTGTTCACTTGGTATGTACCAAAATTGGCATGCTATGACAAAAGTATATGGCGAACATAAATGATATGTCATGACATGCGTGTCATGTAGGTCATGAAACAGCCGCCTACGTCTTGGTGCTCTCATGGTCGTTTCCTTAACTTGGTAGGTACCAAAATTGGTATAGTATGACAGGAGTGTATGAAGAACATAAGTGATAGGTAATGACATAATTGTCATGACTTGCGTGTCCTGTAGCTCATAACAATGACCCAACGAAAATGATTAACGCTCAAAAGTCAGTGAAATGGGTTCTGACGTGGGTACTAAGTGAAGGAAACACTAAAGCATGATGCTAGTAGTCGTGAGCATGACTCAGCAAAAATGACAATGACTCAGCGAAAAAACATTAACACTCAAAAACACTGAAATGACTTCGTGTAGGTCAACAATGAGCCGCCTACGTCTTGGTGCTCTCACGGTCTTTGCGTAACTTGGTAGGCTCCCCGCACACTGCTTCTCATAACATTGATTCCCAGAGGGCGTGGGATCTGCCGGCTTTTTGAGAGCGAGAGAAATAGACGCATTCACGGAGTGGGTCCGCGCAATTCTTGAAACAGCGATGCCGGCAATCGTAGCCCACCATTCGGCTACGATCCGCCGTGCGCGCGTTACTTTTTGCCTTATGACTCATGATGATGAAAATTTCTTTTCGCGCGTCTCGGACTTACGGCCGTCACTGCGCGTTGCATAGCACAGCTTGCAACACCGACACCGCGTTCCAATGCCGACACCGCGTTCCAGGAGATGATAAGTGGTTCTTGAGAGAAAGGGAAAGGTTGACGCTATCTTCTGCAGCCCTTGAGGGAGCACGGCTCAGCGCCAACGGGGAGGGGTAAGTGGGAGCGAAAGAAGGGATGAAAGGGAAAGGTTGACGCTATCTTCTGCAGCCCTTGAGGGAGCACGGCTCAGCGCCAACGGGGAGGGGTAAGTGGGAGCGAAAGAAGGGATAGAGTGGCGCTCTATCCCTTCTTTCGCTCCCACTTACCCCTCCCCGTTGGCGCTGAGCCGTGCTCCCTCAAGGGCTGCAGAAGATAGCGTCAACCTTTCCCTTTCCCTCAAGAACCACTTATCTCCTGGAACGCGGTGTCGGCATTGGAACGCGGTGTCGGTGTTTCAAGCTGTGCTATGCAACGCGCAGTGACGGCCGTAAGTCCGAGACGCGCGAAAAGAAATTTTCATCATCATGAGTCATAAGGCAAAAAGTAACGCGCGCACGGCAAAAAGTACGCGCGCACGGCGGATCGTAGCCGAATGGTGGGCTACGATTGCCGGCATCGCTGTTTCAAGAATTGCGCGGCCGAGTGCTAGGTTAAGCGTTTTTTTTTCATTTATTTTTAGGGGCGAAGCTCCTTAGGGTGTGGGTCGTTCCTTCCTCTGTAGTAGTAGTAGTAGAGTAGTAGTATGTAGCCACCTGTAGTTTTATGAAGTGTTCACTAGATGGCGTTCCGGTTCCACTTCCGGTTCCACTTTGCGCGCGTATTGTGTGAACGTGGGCAAAACGCCGACGGCGTCGACAACAGTTCTGCGCGTTGCTCGTGCTGCTGCATGTCCAAGTTTATACAGCTCATAAAACTACCTTGAGTCGACCCCATGGCTGCTTCGCAACTACTCAGGGTTCCCGTAAGGGAAGATGGTGTAATTTTCTCTCTCGTTCCCGACGCGCGCTCTCTTTATCTCTCGTCCGTAGCTGTGGTTTACCCGAATGATCCCCCGGTGCTTCGCCCACTTATCATCATTCACTTCGTGGATATGCTGTGATTTTATTGCGATAGCAATTATATGGACACTCTAAAGCAGATTTCTGCCGTCGGCGTCGCCGTCGCAGTCGCCGTGAGGTTCCGTATGACGTCAATGAAGATGAAATCGTCGCCGCGCGCCGAACGCTGTATGTGCGAGTGAAAGGGCGCGAGGGACGCGCGCTTTCACGGGGAGTGAACGCACGGCGGAGAACAAACGCGTGTTCTGCGCCGTGCTCCCTTCAAGGCTGCGCTCGGCTTATTCAACTGCACGAGCACAGCCAAGCTGCTCGAGCTGGGGGTGCACAACACCCTCGAAGAAATCGCAGAAGCGCAAAGAACATCTCAGCGCGAGAGACTCCAAACCACACGAACGGGACGAAGCATCCTGGCCAGACTAGGCCAAGGCACGAACACTACTGACAACGAAGCGAAGGGACATCACGCCCTCCCGAAAAGGGCCCTCCACCGACTGGTGGTGGCGCCCCTACCAAAGAACATGCACCCGGAGCACAGCCAAGGCCGACGAGACGCACGAGCCAAGGCCCTCACTGAAGCACATGCCAACGATAACGGCGCCTTATACGTGGACGCCGCTAAATACAAAGACAAAGAAGACACATACGTGGCCGTAGCAATACGCGCCACAACGGGCGAAATCTACAGTGCTTGCAGCGTCCGTGCGAAGCAAGCGCATCAGGCGGAAGAAGCCGCCATTGCGCTGGCCCTCGCCGACAACAAGTGTACAACGATCCTGAGCGACTCGCGCACAGCGGTTCGGAACTACGGCAGAAATAATGTGTGTGCCAGTGCGGTGCGCGTTGTGAAGTGCAGTGACAGACAGTGCACCGATGGACTGCGGACTCGTCTCCGATGGTTCCCGGCGCATCAAGGCTGCTACTTCGGGAGCACCTCCCCAAACCGCAATGAGACGGCGAACGCCGCTGCGCGAGGTCTTACTCGCCGCGTGGTGGCACCAGCGTCCCTCGTCTTAGCGGAGGGAGTAGCCACCGACGATGAAGACGACGAAGAAGAAGCCGAACTGGTAACGAGCTACGCGGACGTGCTGGAATGGTACCGGAGCGCACGTCGCTCCATGCCGGACCCACACCCGCAGCTCACCAGAGAACAGGCGGTACTCTACAGACAGCTGCAAACGAACTCGGTGCTCACGCCTGCGCTCGCGCGCTTCATATGCCCCGACGTCTACGAGAGCTCAAAGTGTAGTGTGTGTAACAGTGCGACCGCCACGCTAACTCACGTGTTGTGGGATTGTAAACTGAATACAGAAGAGGCAGCGGCCTACCCAGGCAGACTGCCAACGGACATTGCCCGTGCCGTAACGGCTCAGGACTCAGAGCAACAACTACAGGCGGTCCAGCGGATCGAGACAGCTCTCGCTCGCCAAACGCGCAGGGACGCACCCGACGGGACCCAGGTGCGACAGCCTCGTGGAGAACGTTGGATGATAAGTGGTTCTTGAGGGAAAGGGAAAGGTTGGCGCTATCTTCTGCAGCCCTTGAGGGAGCACGGCTCAGCGCCAAAACGTTGGATCCCCCGGCGTAAGCGTCGAGACGCAACTTGGCGTAAGCGTCGAGACGCAACTTGATGACTGCACATATATAGTCGGGTAGCAAGAGGGCCCTGCGTGGCACCCTGCTACCTCCGCCGGTGCTTTAATAAAGTTCATTTCTCTCTCTCTCTCTCTTAAGGGCTGCAGAAGTAGGCGTCTCTTTCCTCCTTTACAATCACCATATGTGTAGAACAAACGCGCCGTCTTCCGCCGCGCGAAAGGCCGTGGCGGGGGGGGGGAGGGGGAGGGAAGGGAGGCGACGTTTAGCTGCGGCACCAAGTGCCTATTTATATCAGAGGCTCCGGCAACAGTCACCAACGCCGCACGCATTTTGTGCGAACGCGGGCAAAACGCCGATGGCGTCGACAACCGTTTTGCGTGTTGTCGGTGCTGCTGCATGTCCAAGTTTATACAGCTGATAAAGCTACTATCATTACTCCGTATAGCTCTCTACAAATTTGCTATCGCAATTGATGCTTCGCCTTTCAGGTGAAACTGCGACAACTTTTTTTCTCTACACAGTTCTGGTCTCGCGATGTCCCCTCTATGTCACTTCTGCAAAGAACCTGAAACCATTGATAATTTTTCAAGGGAATCTTGTTATAAGGCACAAATTTCGGTGTCGTCGGTGAACGCAAAAACTACCATCGTCAGCGTTGGCTCGAGCGTCGTCGTCTTCTTCCGCAGCTGGCTCCTTGGCGCCCCTCGGTTCGTACTCGTGCTGGGCACGCGCTCGTGCCACTGCAACCGCGTACGTCGTCGTCGTCTGCTTCCACAGCTAGCTGCGTTGCCGCTAATCAATCCAGCGTAGAATTTCACTTCTGTCGTCGCAATGGGGAGGCCGCGTTTATTGTGCTATGGGACAATTCTTAAGGGGGTATCAGCCATCCATTGTCTTACGTAACGGACAGATTTAATCTTGAAGCAATTTAATTTCAAATAATCTCAACTGGCACTGGCGGGTGAATGCTGCTAACCACGCCGCCGAGCCAACTCGAGACATCGAACCGAGTGATGGTTCGATGTCTACCGACAGTGACGTCGTTCTCTCCATCGCAGTCGTCGCGTCATGGTTACTTAAGTACACCCACGGTGTAAGAAGTAGTTACCTCTTACACCGTGAGTACACCCAAGACAAGCTTCGCTTGCCCCCCTTTCCCGGTAGGGGAAGGGTTGGTTTATTAACCTGCTGCCGATTCGCAATCTAGAGAAATAAATACTCCGAAATACCATTCGCAAAATTAGTCATTGCTATAAACACTTAAACACGCGAACGTATGCAGGTCCGTATGCGAGTCCCTTGGTGGTACAAGGAGAATATCTAGTTAATTTACTGATTAATTATTTATTATTTTACAAAATTACAATTTACGTTAATTTACAGATTTATTATTTGTTCTTTACAAAATTCTAATTACACTGGTAAAAATTGATTAACTTCTATCTTGCTCTCCCTTAAGAAGCACACGTTTTCCCATAAGAAAAGAAATATCTGTAACATCAGTTTGTTTCATTGGATAATTACAAATATTCCCTCACAATATTTTGTCCTTGTGATTTCCCTCCCCCGCCCCATCCGTTTAACCGTCGACGTCTTGGCCAATCCCCCGTAATGGGTGTGCGCCATGGTTTAGGAAGCAAGCAAGCAAGCAAGCAAGGTGAAGGATTAGGCCTGCGAAAACTCTCGTCTCTTTCCAGACGTTCAGTATCTGCGCAAACCATCGAGCGCATTATCACAGCGACGTGCCGTGCTTCAAACAGGGCCGTGATATGCAGGCGCGCTATTACATGTGCTGCTTAGACCTCTGAACTACGCTTGCACGCCCAACTCCGAGCGGCACTGCCGTACCCACACCTTGTGCGAAGCCGTCAAACGCCGGGAGCTGCGTCGCGTGTCCTCGACAGCGCTGCCGCGGACTTCTCCACTCAAGTTCGTGCGCCGTTCTCCATTTGGTGTCTCGTCGGGCAACTTGGCACAGCCTGGCCGTACTACATGAGCAGGCCATCATATAGAGGAGTTGGTCCAGGGCAGTCTGTTTTGCTGGACCAGCAATGTTCGGCCGGTTGCAGTTCAAGCCACAGTGGAGGTAAATTCGAAAGAACGGACGATGCTAATTACGCTGGAACGCACTCGTATACTGAGATTCCCAGTGCACATGCACAACCTTCGGCGGCGCGCGGACCTCGTCGATTTAGGCTGTCGATTTCAGACCGCTTTGTAAAAGGTGACGACGGACCATCAACGTCGGACCGTCCCGCGATAGCGCTTGAGCTTGCGCCACGACCGACGACCACCAAACGGCACTTCGCTGCGTCGGGCATGTCCGCGCGCCACTGCGCGCCCCATGGACTCAACGCCGATAGCATGCGCATTCCGCCAGAGCCCTGCGATATGCCGAACACTGCAACTGCATTCAATATAGGAAGCCGCAGCCGCAGGAGAGCAGTCGTGGATTCGTCCGAAAGTGAAGCGGAGGCAATCGCAGTTTGCCACTCGAAATGGGTGACATTCGTGACGCCGATCTCGCGGGCCTCGCAAGAAATTGAAGAACGAGGACGCAAAGATGACTGCCATGAAAGCAGCGGCGTACTGGAATGCACACGATCGCGTTGCGTTGAGAGCACCGACGGGATCGATAAAGGGTCCAATACAATCCGCACGGAAGGATTAGGCCTACAGCACCTGAGCAGTACGCGTCATCTGGACCTCAGTCACCTGATCGAGGCTGCAAGCGCACAGTTGGCACGCGCTGGAAACACCGCACGGGGTTGGTCGGCATTGGAGTTTGTCGACGACCAGCCACGGCCCGAGCCCCTGGAAGAGAAATTGGCCGCGTGGGACCCATGTCAAGCAGACAGCTACGCTCTGTCGCCGCCCGGCGAACTCGAGCTGTTTGAACTCGACATGTTCGACGCTAGGCGCACGAGACGACCGAAGCCGGCACCGCGCAAAGTGGCGCTCTGTCGTGCGAGCAAGTCTTCGTGCCCTCGGTCGCCGACCAGCCCTGCGAAGAGTAAGAAACTTCTGCCCGTAACGGCCGCCGATTCCACCGTGCACGAAGACCTGCACTGGTTCATCGAATCGTGCGAGCAGTCGGCTACGTCACCTCAACTCTGCGACCGCGCAACCACAGCCGCTTCTTCGACGCCGAAAGCTGAAGCCCGAGCTGCCTGCCGCTACACTAAGGCCTGCTGGGCTACCAAACGCCAAGCTTGCAAGGCGTTTGCGCTGCCGTCGACAAAGCCGAGGTGCCTGCAGTCGCTCCAGATGTATCGCGTTCGCTAACTGGTCCAATAACTGCAGCAAGAACGCGCGCGTGCATAGATAGTATGGCGGGCACGAGCTCAACCTGTAGTGGTGCAAAACAGCTCTATACCCAAGGTCCACTACCAGCACCGGTCGTCGCGAGGACGTCTCGCCTTATGCGCCAAAGCCTTCGAAGTCCGATTTTTTGGACGACCTCAACTCGATGTCCGCAGAGGAATCTCGCCACGTAGTATTACCAGTGGCGTCGGGAATTGAGGAGGACAAGCCGAAGGAAGGCGATGCGAAGAGTGATGAACCCGACGAACAGGAAGCTGCAGCCCGAAGAGAAAAGAAGCATCATCACAAACGCGACAGGAAGAAGCGCCACTGAAAGAAGTTTGCCCCAAGCTGAAGAAGAAAGTGCGGGAGTAGGCTTCTCGGCCTACGCAAGAAGAAGCAGCCTTGCTGACATCGGAGCAGCAGGGCTGCTGACGTTCGCTTTTTTGTCTTTTATTTTCTTGTGATTATTGTAAGTCTTTTATGTCGACTGTACTTAAAAGCGAACGTCAGTAGATGTTTGCGCCCTTACAGAAATACAAATCTATTTCGAGCATTCTTTCGAGCAGTTGAAATAAGATTTTCAGTTTCCTGTAATTACACTTTAAAAATATGCCCGTGTGTGACGTTTTCGTTTGAAACCTTGCTCGCACGTAACGCATTAGAGCACTGATTGTTAGGAACTTTTAAAAGCCAGTAATTCGTCAACACACATTTTACTTTGTGAGAAAATTTACCATATAGCCTCCCCTCCTGTGTTTGCTAGATTTGATCTCGGTATTGCTTCCAGTTTTCCCCGTTTAGCGGGATAAATTCGACTTTGTTCGTAAAACACATTTATAAAGCGGCTGATCGCTTACATGCGTAATTTGCGGGAAAAATTGTAATTTGTCCCTTGACTTTGAACTTAGCCTACACGTTGCCCATAACGCACTCCGTGTTGCAATCGAATATAACTGAGGTATCTTGATTAGGTCACTGAGGACGTCGAATAAACTAACTGTGAACGTCTTATGAAGCATGAATGTAGGGAAGAAAAAGAAGCGAGTGCTCAGTAATTGTTTTCAACGCTTCTTATTGGACTGGAACCTACTGTTATAACAGTAGGTTACATTGAAACATGGAACCTACTGTTATGTCGGCACAATGGGAATCATAGCTGGTAGCGACCGTATCACGCGTTGTAAAACTCGATTAAGACATTTTCTTTTTGAAGAGTTGTGTTTGATTCAACTGATTTACCTTCGCAGAGATATTTTTCATAGCGTTCCACCCATATTCGCTAAAGTTCATCTCGGTGGCTCTTGTAATTCTGCCAGGGCAACGGACCAAATTCTGCCCCGTTCGTTAGACACACCCATAATGCTCTAGAGCGCTTCCATACGTAAGTCGTTGCTACAGCCCCAGTTACGCGCCCACTTTGAACTATGTCTACACATCACCCATTTCCTCGTCCTTGATGTCACCAAACATAAAAAACCTGCTTCGTTTAGCTCACTCCTCACACCTGGTCAGTCCATATACGTAATACGTGTAACAGCCCCCCCCCCCCCCAAGAAAAAAAAACGTAGATTCTATATTTATTCGGAACGCTTATAAGTAAGCCAAAAACGTTACAAGTTCCCGACGATGTGCACGTAAGCTGCGTCCATTCCTTCTAAGTATAATGTTTCTAAAATGCAGAGTTCTCTTGGGAATTCGGCAAACGTAGCTGTAACGGCAGCTTAACACTTTCCAAAACTTGCATAAGATTTATGTTTTCTTATTTTTTGCAGAAGCTGTATTTGATCAACATGCATTTATCATCACGCACCAACTTGGTGAAGCGTTCTCCCTATGTTCGCAAAATTTGACCTCGTTTGTTGTAGTTATGCCAGGGTTGCGGTATAAGTTTTACGCAGCACATAAAACACACTAATAATGCGAGGATATAAATATACTGTGCCCAATTCAACACAAGGGCGTAGCAACGGACAATGTTGAAAGTAGCGCTTGCCCGCATGTCCCTTACTACGTCCTTGCTTTGAATTTCGCTCAGTATATTTATTTCCCCGCAGTGTGAACACACGCGGCAATGGACACATCCCGACGGCGCACCAAGCGCCTAAGGAGCGGCGAGGCTCCTTCGACCGATTCAGAAAGGACAAATCCCGCGTTAGAGGGCCTGGAAAGGGCTCCGTGATCTAAGGCAACACTTCCTTACAGAGTACACACAGCACCAATTTACTTTCATTATAGATACAGAAATCATACAATGGAACGTCAGAGGCCTTCTTAGGAACCTCGGCGATGTCCAAGAACTTCTTTACCAACACAATCCAAAAGTGCTGTGTGTACAGGAAACGCACTTAAAATCGAAACATACAAACTTTCTCCGACAGTATGTTACGTTTCGTAAAGATCGCGATGATGCTCTCACATCAACAGGTGGTGTTGCCATTGTAATTCACAAAAGCATAGCATATCAACGTTTGCAAGGTACAAACGCCCCTTAAAGGAGTGGCAGTTCGACTTTTTCGTCTAAACAAACTCATCACCATTTGCTCGCTTTAGATACCAGCACATTACCACTTACACAAACATGAATTTCAGTCCTTTATAGACGAATTTCCAGAACATTATCTTGTTCTTAGCGATTTCAATGCGCACAGCAGTCTGTGGGGCGACTCTCGTTGCGATGCGCGAGGTCTTGTTGAACAATTTCTTTTCTCCTCTGGTGCGTGTCTCCTGAATAAGAAGGAACATACATTTTACTATCTCGCAAACAGAACCTTTTCTTATATTGATCTTAGAATAGCTTCCCCGTCTATATTATCTGAACTTAAATGGGAAGTTCCCAAAAATCCTTCCGGGAGCGATCACTTCCCAATACTACTGAGAACAACCAAAGAAAATGAGTCTTCACCACAAGCCCCTCGATGGAAGGTCGACACAGCCGATTGGGAGAAATTTCGAAGTCTTACTAGTAGTACCTCCTGGGCTGACATGTCTTCGTTAGGAATTGATGCTGCTGTGGAGTATTTTGCTACGTTCATAATTGATGCCGCTTCTAAATGCATATCCGAAGTGGTGTGTCTTGCAAACGCCGTGTCCCATGGTGGAACCTTGAATGTATAGGAACGCTCGTACCTAGGAAACAGAACAAAGCGTGGGGGTTGCTACGCGATTCTCTTACTGCGGAGAATCTTATCAATTTACGAAGGTAAAGTCCCAAGGCAGGATAACGCGCCGACAGGCCAGAATAGTGAGTTGGCAGAAATTTTTATCAGGTATGCACTCGTATACAGATGAGGCCAAAGTCAGGAACAGGGTTAATAAGGTAAGAGGACGACAAACATATTCAATCCCTTTGGTAAACGAACAGGGCGACAGCTTGGAAGACCAAGCGAAATTCCTGGGCGCACATTTTGAACACGCGTCCAGCTCATCGCACTATCCCGAAACATTTAAACTATACAAAGCCAGAATAGAAGGACAAAGCTGGAACTAAAATACAATGCGAGGCATATAACTAGCCATTGAGATTAGCTGAGCTACAGGCATCACTAAACTGCTGCAATAAATCTGCTCCAGGAGCCGACCGTGTAATATATAAATTGTTGAAGTACCTACCCTCTGAAACACAGAAAACCCTCCTTTCCCAACGCTATATGGTCTGCCTCGAAAGAGGCCATTATAATTCCTATCCTGAAACAGAGCAAGGATCCATCGTCTCTTTTGAGTCACCGGCCTATAGCACTAACAAGCTGTCTCTGCAAAGTCTTCGAAAAAATGATAAACCGCCGCCTACTACATTTACTAGAATCAAACAAACTGTTTGATCCATACCAGTGCGGTTTTCGCGAGGCTCCATCCACCACTGACCATTTGATACGCATTGAGGCGCAGATACGTGAAGCTTTTGTTCACGAACAGTTCTTTCTGTTTGTATTCCTAGACATGGAAAAGGCCTACGACACCACATGGCGGTTTGGAATACTGAGCGACCTCTCCCACTTAGGTATACATGGTAATATGTTAAATGTGATTGAAAGTTATCTGCTGAATCGCACATTCCGTGTTCGAGTTGGCAATGTTTTATCACGACCTTTTGTGCAGGAAAACGGAGTGCGACAGGGTGGGTGCTCAGTTGCACTCTCTTTATTATAAAAATGAATTCCTTGCGTCTATGCATCCCACGCAACATGTTTTATTCAACGTACGTCGATGATGTACAGATCGGATTTAAATCGTGCAACCTTGGAATCTTTGAGCGGCAGGTTCAGTTTGGCCTGAACAAGGTGGCTAAATGGGCAGACGAGAATGGGTTATGCCTAAATCCACAAAAGAGCACCTGCGTCCGTTTTTCTAGACAGAGAGGACTGTACACCGACCCCGACATTGACCTGCAAGGACAGCGTCTATCTGTAAAAACGGAACGCAAATGCTTAGGCACAATTCTTGACACAAAGCTAACATTCATACCACACCTAAAACATCTAAAAAACAAGTGCGTGAAAACAATGAATATTTTAAAAGTGTTGTCACACACTACATGGGGTAGTGACTAAAAGTGTGTGTTAAATTTGTATAAAAGCCTCATACGAACACGCCGAGACTACGGGGCCATAATATATCAGTCAGCCACCCCAACCGCGTTGAAGAAGGTATTTGTCTACAGGTGCCTTTAGGACAAGCCCTGTAGAAAGCCTTAACGTGAAATCCAATGAGTGGTCACTCCACTAGCAGAGGACCTACACAGCTTTCATGCATTTCTTTAGAGTGAATTAACGCTAACAGTCAACATCCCACATAATCCACCGTAAATGATTTGTCCACCTCCAACCTCTTGCATACCCGGCCTGCAGTAAGAGAGCGCTTCTCGTTGCGTGTGAGAAGTCTGGCTGTGGAAATGCATGTCAGACTCTTTGAACATCATCTAATGACACCCACCATACAGGTCTCACCGTGGCAGCGGCAGATTGTAGATTGTGATTTGTCTTTTTTACATGTTACGAAGCACGCCCCGGTTACACACATTCGAATGCACTTCCTGGAACTGCAGCATAAATACTCCTTTCCAGAAATTTACACCGATGCATCAACGTCTCACGCTGGCGTCTCTTATGCAGCGGTTGGCCCATCATTTTAGGATGCCGGCGCCCTGTACCCCCAATGATGATGGTCGATTGGTTTTAATGTCGCAAGGGCATCTTTGGCCAAAGAGCGCCAAGTCTATGGATGATTCAGTTATCTATAGTATAAATACAAAAGCCATACAAGGATGATAAGGATGTTGAAATCTGCTATATAAAGGGGTAAAAAATCTTGCAGTGACAAAGGTTTAAAAGGCCTAGCTGTTATGGTGTTACTGGTGTTATGGTGTTACTGTTATATGAGGCATTTCGACTGTGCATGGGTTATAAGTCGATATAGGTGACTATGAGCGATCACTTGTCATATGTTATATGCTATGTATATGTTATGCAGATTATTCGTAGTTTTCAGTGAGTATAGGCGATAAATATTTGCCTCGAAGCCATCAGCAAAGTACTTTAACGATGCGAAAAAGCTGCGAGACCTCGAGGCATTAATAGCTCAGGCTCCTCACGTATGTGATGGAGCATGGTGGTTTGGATTGTAGTATAGAGTGTTTAAGAACTGGACGTCGGCGAGGTATTTAAAAACTCTTTTGACAGTAAACATCGGGTCATCGGATAAAAATAATGCAAGGTGAGAGGGTATATTATGTCTGTAAAGTTCTCTAAAATGCTGTACTCTTGTTTGGTGAAGTCTTGGACATTCAATTAAGATGGGCCGGACAGTGAGTTGTTCTCCACATTTTTCGCATATGGGTGGTTGTGTGCCTTCTAACAGGTATATGTTTGTCACTTATGTGTGTCCTATACGTTGCCTGCACAGTGTGGTTTCTGTTAGCCTTGTGACTTTTTGCAGGAAAAATTTGCCTAGTTGTGGTTTTATTGCGTGTAATATATTTTCCGTTTCTTTATCCCATTGGGACTGCCAGTGCTGGCATAGCCAGTTACGGGCGTAATGTTTAATATCTGGGCTAGGGACCTCAGTAACTTCAATGTCACCACGTAGAGCAGCTTCTCTAGCACTCTGATCAGCTGTCTCGTTTCCTGCTATGCCGCAATGCCCCGGTACCCAGCATACCACGAGGGAAAGTTCTTCATTGTAAGCGTTATAAATGGATTTTAGCAGGTGATCAAGCACAGGGTTGTCTCCCATCTTTCCCGAAGCTAGTGCAATTACGACACTTAGTGCATCTGTGTAGACAACAGCTTTTTGTATCCTACGTTGTCGTATATGATCCACAGCCAGTCGAATACCATATGCTTCCGCAGTGAACGTGCTGCAACTTGTATTGAGAGTTCTTGAAATATTATAGCCGTGGCTATATATGCGCATGAGACTGCCTTGTGGGTCTTTGAGGCGTCCGTAAAATAGGACGTTGCGTTGTACTTATCTTCCAGCGATAGGAAATGTTGCATAATAGCCTCGCGTGGCACGCTTTTCTTGTCAAGCGCTTTAAAGGACATGTCACACAGAACTGGGCGGCAGGCACAAAGGAGCAATGAGATCACTAAGCCCAGTTTCGTGGAGATCTGAGAAACTAAACCCAAGTGATTCGGCAACATTTGTGATAGCCAAAGGAAACGGCTGAGCTGGTGATGGCCTATTTGCGTACAGCTGTTCCGATGTTCGATAATTAATTAGTGTTCTGCATAGGTGTTCCCTCTGAGCTAATATGTTTAGGGCATATGTAATTCCTAAATGTGTTCTCTGATACTCCAAGGGCCATTGAGTGGACTCTGGATAGAGGGTTTGAACAGGGCTAGTCCGAAAAGCACCAGTAGCTAGCCGAATGCCTAAATGGTATATGGGGTCAAGCATCTTTAACACTGCTTTAGATGCTGATTGAAATACTATGCTGCCATAGTCAATCTGGTACCGCACAAGACTATTGAAGAGTGATAGCAGACATTGCGTGTCAGTTCCCCAGGAGTAATGAGTAAGGATCTTTATGACGTTCATCAATTTTCGGCATTTTAGTTTTAAATTCTTGATGTGTGGAATAAATGTAAGTTCGCTATCAAAAATGATGCCGAGAAATTGATGTTCACTTTTGACCGTCACTTTGTGTCCATTTAATTCAATGGATGGATCAGGGTGCATGCCTTTGTTTCTTGTAGATAGTACGCATGTTGTTTTCTCTGTATTAAAGCGGAAACCATTATCGTTTGCCCATTTCGATAGTCTATTTACACCAAGATGAACTTGACGCTCACATATAGATGAATTGCAAGATTTAAAGCTGACTTGCAAATCATCTACGTAGACCGAATATGCGATTGTTGGCGGTACAGAAGTTCGAGGAGAATTCATTTTCGCAATGAACAGCGTACAACTAAGTACACCTCCATGGGGAACACCGTTTTTCTGCACAAAGGTTCGAGAAAGTCTGTTTCCTATCCTCACTCGGAACTTTTGATCAGAGAGGTAGCTCTTTATGACCTGGAGCATGTTTCCGTTTATCCCATATGCGGTCAAATCTTGCACTATGCCATACCGCCATGCTGTGTCGTATGCCTTTTCGAGATCAAAGAATACAGAAAGGCAGTACTGATTATGGACAAAGGCGTCTCGTATGTACGATTCGAGGAGGACCATGTTGTCGGTTGTTGATCAACCTGCACGGAAGCCAGCTTGGAGCGTATCTAGTATACCATTGTATTACAAAAAGTGTATAATGCGGCGATTCACGATCTTTTCAAACAGTTTGCATAAGCAACTTGTTAAAGCTATCGGACGATAATTTGCAACCATGGAGGGGTCCTTGCCTTGCTTGAGGATTGGTATAACGATTGCCTCTTTCCAACTGTTGGGCAAACAGCCAGCGTCAAAGATTTTGTTAAAACGGCCCAGCAAACACTCATGCGTCTGCTTCGGCAGTTTCTTTAGCAAGTCGTAACGAATCTGGTACTTACCCGGAGCTGAACTTCGGCAACTGTTTAGAGCGATGTCTAGTTCGTGCATTGTTATAGTTCTCTTATAGCCCTCTCGACTTCGTTTATTGGAAAGGAGTGGTCTGCGTTCAGCATGTTTTTTGTGCGCTAAAGACTCTTTCGTATAGTGATGTGAACTAGAAATGCTTTCAAAATGCTCACCTAGTGTGTCAGCTTGTTGTTCTGGTGTGTCGCCAAGATTATTTACCAATGGGAGTGGGCTAGGAGCTTGGCCCATAAGCCTTCTCACCCTCACATACACCTTCTTTTTATCTGCATATGAGGTTATGTGCGATAGATAGTTTCTCCAGCTTTCCTGCTTGGCCTCACGCCGGATGTGCCTTCCACTAGCCTTTGCTCGCTTGAAAGCGATTAAATTTTCAGTGTTGGGGTAGCGCGAAAGCTTACCCCACGCTTTATTTTGCCTCTCTTTAGCTATTTCACACTCATGGTTCCACCACGGCTTGGTATTAACACGAGTGCGTCCTGTTTGCGGTATGGACTCTTGCGCCGTTTAGTATGTGTTCCGTGAAAAATTCATTGATTTCCTCAATTTCCAAGTGTATTATTGAATCATATGAGAGAACAGAGAGTTCTCTAACTTTCTCTCAATTGGCAGCACTAAATTTCCATTTCTTCGGGTAGAAAAAAGGATCGAGCGTATCTGCTGTGCTCAAAATTAGCGAAAAACGGTCACTTCCGTACGGACTTTTTTACGGATTCGTACGGAGGAACCTATGGCAAGATCAACTGAAGAAAATGTATGGTGTGCTGAGCTATAAAATGTGGGTTCTTTTTTGCTAAAAAGACACGCACCAGTTGAAATAAATTTTTCAATGAGACGTCCTCTCGAGTCGCAGCGTGTGTCGTTCCAAAGCGGATTGTGGGCATTCAGGTCACCGAGTATTATGTAGGGTTCCTTAAGTTGATCTACCAGGTTCTCAAGCTCAACGCTGGTTAGATGATGATTAGGAGGGATGTACAAAGAGAAAACCGTTATTAACTTGTTAAAGAGTATGGCACGGATTGCTACGGCTTCAAGAGATGTCTGAATATTTAGATGTTGGCAAGCAATTGATTTGTTTGTAATTATAGCCACTCCACCTGAAGGGGCAAGACAGTTATCGCGGTCTTTTTGAAATACTGCAAACTGTTTTAGAAAATTTGTGTGGCAGGGTCTTAAGTGTGTTTCCTGAACACAGAACACTTTTCGTTAGAATTCAGATAACATTTGCTTACATCGTCTAGATTATGAATAAGTCCTCTGACATTCCATTGTAACATATTTGCACAGCCATTGTAGCTGGGATAAGTGGTTCTGTGTTCAAGATTGCAGAGACAAGAGTTACTGGGCCTTTCACAGGCGCAGTAACTCTTGTGAGTTTTCCTGTTTTGGCGCGCTCTAACGAGGCACGCCGATCCTTCGGCGCCGTTGACACCGAAGGGCCTGGGGTTACCTCCATCGCCTCCTGTGAGGCGCTGGACGCCCGCGCGGGCGGCAGTGTGCCACGCGCCACGGGCCTCGACTCTCGCGGGGTTTTGGGAGTCACTGACTCAACGGTCAGCTTCCCTTTTCTCGGGTTAGGTGAGGCAGCGCTAGCTGCTCTCACCAAGGGGGCGGGTGGCGAGACTGCAAGCTCACAGCTCGTGATCTTAGCAGCCACCTTAGGCCGAGGTGGCGCAGCCCCCTGACTCGCCACATCGGCATACGTTGTGTGCTGGACAAACGAAAGACGCTTACGCGCTTCTTTGAAAGAAATGTTTTGTTTCACCTTGAGCGCTAGGATTAATTTTTTCTTGTTTCCATTTGGGACATGACCGCGAGTATTCGGCGTGTCCTCCATCACAGCACAGTGAGGTTCGCGTTGACAATCATCTGCAGGGTAGTCATTTGCAGCACATTTAGCACACGTCAACTGACCACGGCAGCTCGGTGAGCCGTGGCCAAACCTTTGACATTTGAAACATCGGCGGGGATTTGGTATATACGGTCTAACACGGATCTTCATATATCCTGTCTCAATTGACTCTGGTAGGTTGCTCATGGCGAAGGTCAAAATTAGGTGCTTTGTTGGTATTTCTTTGTTATCTCGTCTCAGTTTGATTCTCTGTACGTTTATTACATCTTGGTCCTTCCATCCTTCAAGAAGTTCTGTTTCAGTTAGTTCCAAAAGGTCTTGTTCAGATACTACTCCGCGGACTGTGTTAAGTGAGCGGTGAGGAGAAATGGAGACAGGGTTGTCTCCAATCGTCATGAGGTTAGACAGCTTGCTGTGTTGTGTTTGATCACTCTGCTCCAGCAGCAAGACTCCACTAGCCATCTTCGTTGCTTTGTAACCTGGTCCTATTACTCCAGTGAGAGATTTTGACACAATAAATAGTGAGATTGTTCAAACAGTCTTGTCTGAAGTTTCACAATGTACAACGTGGAATTTGGAAAATGTTTCTTTAGGTTGGACCAGAAAGTTAAATGTTGCATAGGTGCGACCCCTCTTGTCAGGGAGACGATCAGTTAGTGGAGGATAGCTTGATCCCGTAATATATTAGCTTATGTCCAGCAGTGATGCCTGCCACCCACCACCGAGCCCAACAAGAGGACGTGACGACCAGGGGCGTAGCCAGAATGTTTTTTTTTGGGGGGGGGGGGTTCACCGGCCCGAGTGGGAGGGGGGGGGAGGGAAAGCGTCTGCTTTTCTCTATGTGACGTGCTCGATAATAAATATCGGTAGTTTAAGCAGACTCTATACATGTATATCAAAGACATGGGACTGCCCCCCCCCCTCGCGTGTGCTTGTGAAGAAATTAAGTAAAACGTAAAGTAAGCTCAGTAAAATACAGTAAGTACGACAGGTACAGTGGGCGTTTGAAGCAACGGTCTCTCATCGCGCCAATGAAAGGACCAGTCTTCGAAAACGCATCATTGAGACGATCCGCCCGATCGGAAATGACATCATTAATTGTTAATCTCCGTTAAGCGTAGATGGCGTCGTCCTCGTCGGGCCGAAGTGCGTTTCAGAAGTCAAGGACAGCTATACACGTGAAAATGCACGTGTGACCAGGCTATATACCTACTCCCATGCAATACCTTGTTCGGTGCGTCTTTGCGCTAGAAAACTTAAATACGCGCTAGAACGCCTAATGCTTTTTTTTCGAAACTTTCGTCGCCCTGCTCCCTCATACGAGAGGGTTGCATTTCCTGCGGCAAGTGCATGGACGCTTTGTGCGAGCATGCAGCCGTCATTTGCCTTTACGTCAACAGATTCAGAATTGTACAGAATATTTCACCGCACAGCATAGATATGGCATGTGTACGCATTTTAAGTAGTGTGTGCAACTCATTTATGCTTCGCTTACGTTGGTGCAAACAGGAATCGGCCTAGTACCTCACAGAATCTCGGCTGATTGGTGTACTACTGATGCATGAATGAACTCCGGTCTTGTTCAGTGCATAGTGCACATAATAAATTTCTCAGGACGCGTGAACTCCGACGAGAACTGTCGGCGCCTGCAACAAGAGTTTGCATACGCTGTACTGCGCACAGCAGTAATCCATCCTTGTCGGCTGTCTATTTCGTGCATTCTGTTGCGAGTCAGTGGAATTTCACTGCTGGCATCAACCCCTTCGTGTGTACATTGCTGGTCTGGGATTCCACAACAGAACAGTGACTTCCAGCCTTCCGTAATTGCTGGTTTGGGATTCAACAACACAGCAGGAACTACCAGCCTTCCGTAGGGGCGCAATCGCACACAAGAGACGTTTCGAGCGCAGACCTGCGCGAGCGCGGCCTAACCGGCACCTGAAGGGTGGCGGCGGAAATGTATACCGTAAATTTAGACCACCTGGGGTCTTTGACGTGCACCTAAATCTAAACGGGCCTCGAGCATTTTCGCCTTCATCTAAAATGCGGCTGCCGCATTTGTTGCTGCAGAATGTGGCCGCCACATTCTCGCCCAAAACCTCACAGAGTGTCAAAGCCTTGACAAACACCGTGACAGTTTTTTTTCATATGCAGACATGATTCGCTGTAAATTACCAACCCAAACAGAAGCGCCCAGGAATGAAATTGTGATAGTAGCACCGGTTTCTTGAATTATGTCAGCGCGAAGCGACGAGAAAAGGGTGGCTAAGTGGGGGGGGGGGGTGCGCAAAAAATGTCGGGGGGGGGGGGTTGAAACCCCCAACCCCCCCTGGCTACGCCCCTCGTGACGACATAGCAAGGGCAAGTTGTGTACACGTCAGCAGTACATCATTGCTATAACCAAATATGCTGCAATCTAGGTTGATTACCCACACAAGGTTAACCCTTGCCACCCAGAAATTCGGAAGTGAGAAGAAGTGACTAGAAGACATGAAAGATGGATAAGTGAGAGAGAAAGACAAAAGACTGAGGAGGGGGACAGGAAAAGGCAACTGCCGGTTTTCTCCAGGTGGGTCAGTCTGGAGGTGCCGTCTATGTGAAGCAGAGGCCGAAGAGGTGTGTTGCCTCCGCCGGGGGGCCTTAAAGGTCAGAACACCCGGCATCGGCTAAACCCCCAGGATCCCCCTTTCCCCAGACACGGCTTGTTTTTGGGTCCCTCTGAACATTAAAAACAACCTAAATGAAAATGAGGGTAGCCCGCACCACAAACGCATCGCAGGCTTAAACCAATCAAACAAAAATGAATAAGGGTATAACCCAAAAAGTAATTTAAGGAAAAGCCAATTGAACAAAAAATTAAAGAATGCCGAGGGTGAGCCGACCCAAAAAGCAGAGAAGATATTCGGCCAAATCCTGTCACAAGGTGGAAGCTAAGTGTCTGCCATGGCATGGCATGTCGCGTCTCAGCTGTTTATTTGAAACACACACGTAGTTCACAGACATACATACATAGAGTAAGAAAAGGGGAAAAAGAAATATAGAACTAGATAGAGAAATGAATGACACAGATCGAACAGCAAGGGAGAGAAGAAGAAAGAAAGAAAGAAAAAGGAAAGAAAAAGAAAGAGAAAAAATTTGAGCAAACACCAGCAGCAAAAGTCCAGACAGCACGGTTGGCGTGCATGATGAAGGCGTCCATGAGGCATCAGCAGTACCACCAGTCCGGGCCCGTGGCATCGAGCAGGACCCAATGACACCATTGACGGAAGGCCTGGAAGGCTAGTTCAGGGGTGACTTTTAGGCACCAGACACGGCTAAGCCGCGCACGGAAACACGCGGGAGGGTCCAACCTTGGTGTGCTCGGGTACGTGGTGGCGCAACTCACCGAACGCCTGCTTGCGCAGACGCCCCTGCGGGGCCCTGTACCCCCAAACGAGCATTTTCAAAACAGAGGCTTATGCAATACTGTCGCCTCTTAAACATATCAAAGGATCAAAACTACCAAAAGCAATCATCTACACAGACTCGCTGAGCGTAGTAAAAGCTTTAAAACCTCTTAAAAGGCACAAAAATCCTGTAATAGTATCGCTTTATTCACTCGTATGTAATATTTATGCGTCCGGGCAGCATGTTGTGGTGTGCTAGGTGCCGGGACGCCGAGACATCAAGGGAAATGTACTGGCAGACCAGCATGCCACATCCATCGAGGCAAAAGCTAGCAACACATCTATGGTCGTCCCTGCTCCCGATATGAAACCACATCTAGGCAAGAGACTTCGAGTCCACTGGAAACGTTTGTGGGACGCCCAGACTCATAGCAAACTTCATTTAATTAAACCTAGCTGGCTTAGGGAACTGGCCATCGACCATGAAATCTAGAAGAAATGATGTCCTATTCTGTAGGCTTAGAATAGGACACACTTACGGCACGCACAATTTCCTGATGTCAGGAGGGGAACCCCCGACCTGTACTAGATGTGGCGAAACACTTACTGTACTTCACATCCTAGCACAGTGTCCACTAATAGAACCTGAAAGAAAAAAGCACTTTGTTCAAGCTTATAGAGAGAATATACCCCTTCACCCAGCGATGTTTTTACATAGTGACCCTCCCCGCAGGGGCGTGTGCATCAGCAGGCGTTTGGTGAGTTGCGCCACCACGTACCCGAGCACATGAGGGTTGGATCCTCCCGCGTATAGCAGTGCGTGGCTTAGCCGTGTCTGGGGAAAGGGGGATCCTGGAGGTTGAGCTAATGCCGGGTGCTTGGACCTTTGAGGCCCCCCGGCGGAGGCAACACACCTCTTTGGCCTCTGCTTCACATAGACGGCACCCCCGGATTGACCCACCCGGGGGAAAACGGTGGTCGCCTTTTCCTGTCCACCTCTCCAATCTTTTGCTTTCCTATCTCCTTTCTTTTGCTCTCTTATCATCTCTTCTCTTCCGTCACTTCCTAATTTTCACAGGCGGCTTGGGTTAACCTTGTGTATGTGCCCTCTCTTGGGTATCTTATATTGGGTTATATCAGCAATGCACGGCTGGCGCCTGCAGCCTTACACGTTAAGTGCTGCAGCGTCCCCTCGTTGGGCTCCGTGGTGGGTGGCCGCCATTGCCGCCGAAATATACCAAATAATTATGCGAACACCTGCATTTCCCCGTTTACTTGATAGTCACTCTCATAAGAGGGGACGCACCGGTGAACTACTAAACCTGTTTAAACCAAAACAAATCTTTCCCCGATTTCAAGTAGTGCACAGTGAAAAAACTGAAAAACCAGCTAGAACCGCATCCCCTTTTCTTGTTGCGAAAGGCATGACTGACGCTCTTGGCCCAGGTTATAAAGTCACCAAAATGGCGAGCGGGGACCTTCTGCTTGAGATCCGCAATAAAGAGCAGCACAATAAACTCAACAAGCTTGTGGCATTTGGAGACATTCCTGTCACCATTTCACCTCATCGTTCTATGAATGCAGCACGCGGTGTAGTGTCTGATGCAGATCTCATCGACTTGTCCGAAACCGAACTATTGGAAGGCTGGAAAGAGCAAAACGTAACCAATGTACAGCGTATCAACATCAGAAGAGACAATAAAGAAATTTCTACAAAACACCTGATTCTGACCTTTGCCACTTGCGATCTGCCACAAAGCATAGAAACCGGATACACAAAGATAGCTGTCAGGCCATACATACCTAATCCCAGAAGATGTTTCCAATGTCAAAGATTTGGCCACGGCTCGCAGAGCAGCCGTGGTAGGCTCAGATGTGCGAAATGTGGAGCACAGGGTCATGCCTCAGATAACTGCGAAGCGACACCTCACTGTGTTAAGTGTGATGGTGAACATCCAGCTTACTCCAGATCCTGTCCTACCTGGAAAAAGAAAAAGATATTATCACTCTCAAAGTGCGCGAGAACATCTCTTTCAAGGAAGCGCGTAAAAGATGCTCACCATTGCAAAAGATGCTCACAACCTATGCCGATGTGACGCGTCAGGGGGCAGTGTCGCATCGGCCTCCGCCACTTGTCCGGCCCGCGCACAGCGAGCGGTCGGCTGTGGCGCCCCCCGCCCCTATGGTGGGAGCAGCCAAGGCTGCCTTACCATCACCGAACTCAGCCACACCAGTGGCCTCTACTAGTTCTGGCAGCAGCCAGGATAGCGCAGAGGCTAAGGAGGTGCCGTCAACCTCCGCACTGGTGGGGACAAAGGCTTCGTCTTCCGAGGCGAAGCCAAACCGACGTTACACATCGCTCGTTAGAGCGATTGTCCAACGCCTCGCAAGAGGCAATGGACACAACTCCTTCTCAGACGGCACACGGAGTGCCTAGGGAGAGGCGACTCTCCCAAGAACGCTCCAAAAAAGACAAGACACCAGTTACAGCGCCTGGAAAAGGCTCTGTAAAATAGGCTGTACACACCCCTTGAAACACACAGCACCTTTTATCTTCCTCCAACATGAATAAAATAATGCAGTGGAATGTTAGGGTACTAATCCACAACCTAGACGACATCCAAGAACTTCTCAGTAAATTTATTCCAAAGGTGCTGTGTGTTCAAGAAACACATCTAAACTCCAGAAACACCAACTTCCTACGTCAGAATATTGTTTTCCGAAAAGATCGCGAGGATTCTGCCGCATCATCTGGTGGTGTGGCCATCATACCCGACAGAAGTGTAGCCTGTCAGCAACTTCCACTCAATACGGCACTTGAGGCGGTAGCCGTTGGTGCTGTACTTCTGGGTAAACTCATTACCATTTGCTCGCTCTACATACCCCCACATTATCCTTTACACAAGCATGAATTTCAGTCACTTATAGATGAATTACCAGAACCTTAGCTCGTTCTTGGAGATTTCAATGCACACAGAAGCTTGTGGGGCGACACGCGTATCGATGCGCGAGGACGCCTAATCGAACAATTTCTTTTCTTCTCTGGTGCGTGTCTCTTGAATAAGAAGGAACCCACCTACTACAATCTGGCAAACAAAACGTTTTCTTCCATTGATCTCAGTGTAGCTTCCCCGTCTATATTTGCTGAACTTAAATGGGAAGTTATAAAAAATCTTTACGGGAGTCACCACTTCCCGATACTGCTGAGATCACCACTACAAAACGAACCTCCACACACAGGCACCCCGCTGGAAGTTGGATATAGCAGATTGGGAGAAATTCCAAAGTCTTACAAGTAGTATCTCGTGGTCTGACATATCTTCGCTTGGAATTGATGCTGCTGTCGAGTATTTTACATCTTTTATAATTGATGTCGCTTCTGGATGTATACCTGAAATAAGTGGTGCGACCTGCAAACGCCGTGTCCCATGGTGGAACGACGAATGTCGGAACGCTCGTAGGAAACAGAACAAAGCGTGGGGGTTGCTACGCGACTCCCCAACTGCGGAGAATCCTCTCAATTTTAAGAAGATAAAATCGGAGGGGAGAAGAACGCGTCGACAGGCCTGGAGAGAGAGTTGGGAGAAGTTTTTATCAGGCATCAACTCGTATACAGGCGAGAATAGAGTCTGGAAGAAAGTTAATAAGATAAAAGGGCTACAAACTTATTCACTCCCGTTGGTAAACACACAAGGCGACAGTCTGGAAGACCAAGCTAACTGCCTGGGAGCACATTTTGAACATGTGGCAAGCTCATCCCATCATTCGCCAACATTTAAAAGACACAAGGCTACCATAGAAAAACAGAAAATAGAAAGAAAATGCAACGGATACGAGGCATACAACCAGCCATTTTGCATCGCTGAGCTGTATGCGTCGCTTAGTTGTTGCAACAAGTCTGCCCCAGGCTCTGACCGCATAGTTTATCAAATGCTAAAACACCTTCCCCATGAAACAAAGAAAACTCTCCTCTGCCTTTACAATGCTATATGGTCCTCCGGCAAGATCCCCTCCCCCTGGAAAGAGGCCATTGTCGTCCCTATACTGAAGCAGGGCAAGGACCCATCGTCTGTTTCGTGTTACCGGCCTATAGCACTAACAAGCTCTCTGGAAACTGTTCGAAAAATTGATAAACCGCCGACTAAAACATTTCCTCGAATCTAACAAACTGCTTGACCCGTACCAATGCGGGTTTCGAGAGGGTCGATCCACTGCCGACCATTTGATACGTATTGAAACGCAAATTCGTGAAGCTTTTGTCCATAAGCAGTTCTTTCTGTCTGTATTCCTGGATATGGAAAAGCCTACGACACCACGTGGCGGTTTGGAATACTTAGAGACCTCTCACACGTTGGTATACGTGGTAACATGTTAAATGTCATAGAAAGTTATCTAATCGCACATTCCGTGTTCGTGTGGGAAATGGTGTATCAAGGCCATTTGTGTAGGAAACTGGAGTGCCACAGGACGGGGTGCTGAGTTGCACTCTCTTTATCGTAAAAATGAGTTCTTTGCGTCTGTGTATCCCAAGAAGCATGTTTTTACTCTGCATACGTCGATGATGTACAGTTAGGTTTCGCCTCGTGCCATGTTGCAGTCTTTGAGCGGCAGATTCAGCTTGGTCTGAACAAGGTGTCTAAGTGGGCAGACGAGAATGTATTTACCCTTAACCCACAAAAGACCACCTGCGTCCTGTTCTCCAGGAAGAGGGGTCTGCACCCCGATCCTGACATTGAGTTGTAGGGACAACGTGTGGCCGTAAAAACAGAACATAAATTTTTAGGTGTGATTCTGGATGCGAAACTTACATTTGTGGCACACATACAGTATATAAGAAACAAGTGGATGAAAACAATGAATATTCTGAAAGTGTTTTCACGCACCGTTTGGGTTAGTGACACAACGTGCCTTTTAAATCTGTATAATAGCCTCATACTCACACCACTAGATTACGGTGCCATAGTGTACCATTCCGCTACGCCAAGCGCCCTAAGGATGCTGGATCCTGTACACCATCTAGGCATCCGCCTAGCCACTGGTGCCTTCAGAACAAGTCCTGTGTCATGCTTGTATGTATAGGCGGACGTGTGGTCGCTTGACATGCTACGTTCATACTTAAGCCTTACCTATTTCCTGAAAGTAAATTCGAACTCAGAACATCCGTCATTCTCAATCATAAATGATATGACCAGTGCCACGCTCTTCAATAACCGGCCGACAGCAAGAGAACCCTTCTCACTACGTACAAGAAAAATTAGTGCAGAAATGCATATCCCACTAGTTGAATATAATTTGATGGCCCCAGCAAATCCAGTGCCACCGTGGCAGTGGCAACTCATAGAGTGTGATACTTCGTTCGTAGAGGTCACAAAAGACGCTCCAGAGGCCCATATCCAGATACATTTTCTAGAAATCCAGTTCAAGTACTCGTCCTGCACTCAGTTTTACACTGACGCTTCCAAGTCACATGCAGGGGTTTCTTATGCAGTAATCGGCCCATCGTTGTCTGAGTCCAATGTACTGCACCCGGAAACAAGCATTTTTACGGCTGAAGCCTATGCACTTTTATCAGCCGTGAAGAGTATAGGCAAGTCAAAACTCAAACGATCAATAATATTTACAGACTCCCTAAGCGTTGTAAAAGCTATCATGACTCTACATAGACACAAAAACCCTGTACTCATTGAACTGTATTCTGCTCTGTGCAAAGCATACATGTCTAACCAGCATATTATTATATACTGGGTGCCTGACCATACAGGCATCGAGGGCAATGTTCTAGCTGATGAAATGGCCACATCAACTACATCGCGAGCACTTAACCCTGCCGCAGATCTCAAGCCCTACTTAAGAAATAATCTTCGAAGCCACTGGCAGCGCTTGTGGGATGCCGAAACGAACAATAAGCTCCACTTAGTTAAGCCACAGATAGGTCCCTGGCATCCCGTTACGAAAATACGAAGAACTAATGTCCTATTCTCTCGTTTGAGAATAGGACATACATACGGCACCCACAATTTTCTCTTAACTGGATATGACCCACCAACCTGTGGTAGATGTTGAGAGAGGCTTACCGTGCTTCACGCCCTCGTGGAGTGCAGGGAAGCCGAAACAGAGAGAAAAAGGCACTTTCCTCTAGCGTACCGGTACTGTCTCCCTCTCCATCCCGCTATGTTTCTGGGCGACAAACCCCTCTTTAACACTAAAGCTGTCCTGGGTTTTCGTAGCGATGTTATATTGCATGTTATTTGCCCAATAGTTTCATAGCGCATCCTCTCTCCAGAGGATGCCGCTGCGATAGTAGTTTTGTATAGCGCGCGTCTCCAGGCCCTTGCGTTTCAAAGGGCCTGTCAAGGCAGTAGTGCTTTTTGAAAAGATTTATCAGTGATAAATTTTCATTTATCATCATTATCTTGCCATTTGTGCTTTCGTGTTCATAGTGCGCCTCATTAGCCATTGCCATATTTTATTACATATATATTTTACGCATTTTACAGCGATTGTTTTTATGCCCTTTTACAGCCACGACACATCTACCTTTCGCAATTCATTGCTCCATTGTCAACTTATTAACACTGGCCTGGCGCTCTTTGGCCATACCTGGCCCTTGCGCCATTAAACACCATACATCATCATCATACATAGTGACCCTGTATTTCAGCACGATTCAGTTTTAGCCTTTTTAATCGACATTGACATTTTGCAAGTTCTTCGCCCGAGAGATTCGTAGCGGCGTCCTCTTTTAGAGGACGCTGCTGCGACAGCATATTTTAAATGTACTCTCTTCCAGGCCCTTGCTTCTAAGGGTCTCTGTGAGGCATTAGTGTCTTGTATCGCTTATATCTTTCTAATACTATGTTATGTTACATAATTATATGCATTGCACCCCTATCACATCATTGTCATGATCTTATTTTGTCTTTTGCGCACTTTTAGTGCGCAGGATTTTAGACCTCTTTACAGCCACCCTACACCTACCCACTATGATTGATCACAGCATTGATCACTCAGTACACCACGTCTTGGCGCTCTTTGGCCATAGCTGGCCCTTGCGCCACAAAACATAAATCATCATCATCATCACCAAAACCTGTAGGTTACATGTTTATACTTCTTGGAAATGGGAGGAGTGGTCATGGTACGTACGATGACAGACGAAATTTATATGTTCCTAGTCCAGTAGGAAACGTTGAAAATAATCACTGAAACCTTGCCTTTTTTTCTTCCCTACATTCGTGCGTCATAAGATGTTCAGAGTTGATTTATTCGAGGTCTCAGTGACCTAATCAAGATGTCTCAGCTATATTTAACTAAATTAAGGAACGCGTTGTGGGCAATGTGTAGGCTAAGTTCAAAGCGAAGGCACAAATTACAAAATTTGCCGTAAATTACGCATGCAAGCAATCGGGAGCTGTATCGTGTTTTACGAACATAGTCCAATTTATACCGCGGCACGGGGAAAACTGCAAGCAATACCTAGGTCAAATCTAGCAATCATAGGAGGGGAGGCTATATGGTCAATGTTCTGGCGAAGTGAAATGTGTGTTGACGAATTACTGCTTTTAAAACTTCCTAACAATAAGTTCCCTAAAGCTTTACATGCGAGCAAGTTTTCAAACGGAACCGTCATATAAGGGCAACTTTTTAAAGTGTAATTACAGGGAACTGAAAATATTTAAACTGCTCTAATGAACGCTGGAAATAGATTTTTAATTCTGCAAGGTCGCAAACATTTGCTGACGTGCGCTTTTAAGTACAGTCAACATAAAGACCTCCAATATTACCAAGAAGAAAAAAAATTGAACATCAGCAGCCCTACTGCTCAGATGTCAGCAAGACTGCTTCGTCTTGCGTAGGCCGGGCAGCAATACGCCCGCTCTATCTTCTTCAGCTTGGGGCCAACCTTTTTCTTTCTGTTATGCTTCTTCCTGTCGCGTTTGTGATGACGCTTCTTTTTTCTTCGGGCTGCAGCTTCCTGCTCGTCGGGTTCATCACTCTTCGCATCGCCTCCCTCCGCCTTGTCCTCCTTCCCGACGCCACCGGTCCTACTACCTGGCGAGATTCGTCTCCGGACATCCAGTTGACGTCGTAAAAGCTATCCAACGACGAAGGTTTTGGCGCATAAGGCAATACATGCTCGTGAACGCCAGTGCTGGTAGTGGGCTTTCGAGGTATACAGCTGTTGTGCACCACTACAGGTGGAGCTGTGAACGTGTCCGACGTATTGTGCGCGCGCGCGCGTTCTTGCTGTAGTTATTCTCCTGGACCACTAAGCGAACGCGATACACCTGGAGCGACTGAAGGCGAGGCTCGGCTATGTCGACGGCAGCGCAAACGCCTTGTCAGCTTGCCGTTTGGTAGTGCAGCAGGCCTTAGTGGAGCGGCAGGCAGCTCGGGCTTCAGTTTTCGGCGTCGAAGCGCGACCGTGGTTGCGCGGTCGCAGAGCGGAGATGACGTAGCCGACTGGTCACAAGATTCGGTGAACCAGTGCAGATCCAGTGTGTACATGCTGGAATCGGCGGCCGTTACGGGCACAAGTTTCTTACTCTTCGGAGGACTGGCCGGCGACCGAGCGCACGAAGACGTGCTCACACAACAGAGTGCAACATTGCGCGGTGCCGGCTTCGTTAGTCTAGTGCGCCTTGGGTCGAACATGTCGAGTTCAAACAGCTAGAGTTCGCCGGGCGGCGACAGAGCGCAGCTGTTTTCTTGACATGGGTCCCACGCGGCCACTTTCTCCTCCAGGGGCTCGGGCCGCGGCTGGTCGTCGACAAAGTCCAATGCCGACCAACCCCGTTCAGTGTTTCCAGCGCATTCCAACTGTGCGCTTGCAGCCTCGATCAGGTCACTGAGGTCCAGATGACGCGTACTGCTCAGGTGCTGTAGGTCTGATCCTTCCGTGCGGAGTGTATTGGACACGTGATCGATCCCGTCGGTGCTCTCAACGCAGCGCGATTGTGTGGATTCCAGTACACCGCTGCTCTCATGGCCGTCATCTTTGCGTCCTCGTTCTTCAATTTCTTGCCAGCCCCGCGGGGTCGGCGTCCCAAATGTTACCCATTTCGAGTGGCAAACTGCGATTGCCTCTGCTTCACTTTCGCACGATTCCACGACTGCTCTCCTGCGGCTGCGGCTTCCTATATTGTATGGCAGTTCCGGGTTCGGCACATCGCACCGGTCTCGCGGAATGCGTACGCTGTCGGCGTTGAGTCCAAGAGGCGCGTTTTGGCGCGCGGGAATGCGTGACGCAGTGAAGTCCGGCTTGGTGGTCGTCGGTCGCGGCGCCAACGCTATCGCGGGATGGTGCGACGTTGGTGGTCCGTCGTCACCTTTTTCGAAACGGTCCAAAATCTACCGTTTTGTCTTGCCGGCGTTCTGACGAGCTCCTCCCTCCGTTGACGGTTGCGCATCCGCATTGGGAATCTCAGTAGACGAGGGCGTTCTCGCGTAATTTGCATCGTCCTTTCTTTCGAATCTACCTCCACTGTTGCTTGAACTGTAACCGGCCGAGTCTTGCTGGTCCAGGAACGGAGGCTGCCCGGGCCATCTCCTCTGAGTGATGGCCTGCTCATGTGGTATGGCCAGGCTGTGCCAAGTTGCCCGACGAGACACCAAATGGCGAACGCAGCACGAACTTGCGTGCAGATCTAAGCCCGCTGCAGCGCTTTCGAGGACACGCGAGGTAGCTCCCGGCGTCGGACGGCTTCGCACAAGGTGTGGGTGCGAAAGTGCAGCTACAAGCGTAGTTCAGACGTTCAAGCAGCACATGTCATAGCGTGCCTACTAGTTGTTGCCCCGTTTGAAGCACGTCGCTGTGATAATGCGCTCGATGGTTTGCGCAGATACTGAACGCCTGTAAAGACGAGTTTTCGCGGCCTAATCCTTCAGCTTGCTTGCTTGCTTCCTATACATGGGGAACGCCCACTACGGGCGATTGGCCAAGAAGCCGGCGGTTGAACGGGTGGTGTGGGGGAGAAAGCTTGAAAAACAATATTGTGAGAGAACAGTTGAAATTATCCAATGAAACAAGTTCATGGTAGATACATTTTTTCCTTATAGGAAATCGTGTGCTTTTATGCGAAAGGAGAGCCGACTGGAAGGTAGTACATTTTTGCAATTTAATTGGAATTTTGTAAAGAATAAATAATAAATCAGTAAATTAACGTAAGTTGGAACTTTCCAACATAATAAATAATAAATCAGTAAATTACCTAGAAATTCCCCTTGAGTCCCAAGGAACTCGCATACGGCCTTGCATACGTTCCTGTGGCTAAAACCCAATATAAATTCCCCAAAGGATAGAATGTTTCCAGTGTTTATAGCGATGCCTAATTTTCGAAATGGAATTTGGAAGTATTTTCTCTATGGTTTGCGAATCGGCGGCAGATTAATAAAAATGATCAATGATTTCAGGGTATTTGCAGAAATCACTTTCAGGGGACCTTGCCAGACAGACGTGTGTGGGTAAAAAATTAGGGGTGGAATAGGGCATCGTAGTTTTCTGAGGTAGATTTCCAATTTACGTGTGGGACACCATTGATTGTCCTTCTCTTCTGTCGTCTTAATGGGGAGGCCGTTTAAGGGGTATGCGCCATTCATTGTCTTACGTAACGGAAAATTTAATCTTGAAGCAAGTGAATTTGAATAATCACAAGCGGCACTGGCGGGCCAATGCTGCA